>NW_028256869.1:865000-1149213 GCF_048593485.1 Apis florea
TTTTAACAAAATTATGATGATATTAATTTTAGATTTTCTTTCTTAAAGGTGTATTCTTTAGAAAGGTAAGTAACGTATGCATTAATTAACAATTAATAATTAATACAAATCACGAAGAAATATCGCGTTTTACGATTATAGATATAGAAGTGACATCTGGTAGGTGAAAAATTTACTAACAATGAATAAATATACGTATCGATATTTTAAATTGAAAGTCAAATTCATCTAATATTTTTTATATTTTTAATTTAAAATAAAGGATAATATTTTTTGTATTTTTAATTAATAACTATAATGTATATGCGTATGTTTATGTTTGTATTTGTGGATCGGTAAACTAGTTTCCTATCGGTAAAATATTCAAACTAACCTCAAATAATAATTTATTGTTTTTATTAATACAGTATACTCAAAAACATGGCAACGAATTAGGTTTAAAGGGTTGGTGTATGAATACTGATAAAGGCACAGTTATAGGTCGCCTCGAAGGAGAAAAAAATAAAATAGAAGAGATGTAAATTTATTATTTTTTAAAAAATTTTTAAAATATATTAATCGATTATTCTTATCCAATATATTTTTATTATTATAGGAAAAATTGGTTACGATATACAGGAAGTCCGCAATCAGCTATAGATAAAGCGGAATTTCGTAACGAGAAAGAAATAAGTAAACTCTCGTTTAATAATTTTGAAATTAAAAAATAGATTTTCATTCAAGTGAAATTATTGAATTGTTTTCTCTTTAATATTATAATTTATATAAAATTATAAATGATATGTATGATGTGTTAATATATACGATACAGTTAAAATAAAATAAAAATATTTAATTTATTATATCTTATCCTATATTTTATAGTATACACATTATTTATTTCATATGTACATTTTCATAATTTAACATTAAAAAACATATTATACGCATATAAAAAAAATTATTCATATTCTATTATTTATTAATTTTGTCTAGTTCTTCTTTTTATTTTAATATCATATTTTTGTATAATTTATGATATTTGTGATATTAAATTATCATCTTATATTATTTACGACGAATCTGATATCTCTGTTCGCTATCTGAAAAAAACATTATGAAACAGTATTGTTATTTCTTTACATATTCCAAGTGACAAGTGTACGATGAATGAATACATTTAAGGCGGCATTAATACCGTCTCGTACAATTTCTACCGCTATCGGTACAAACTTCATTAGTTGTCGAGCGCGAACCGTCGCGTACGCTTCAAAACTTTCGCCTGTCGATCTTTCTGTCGTATAGATGCAGTTGCATTTTATATTTATCTAACTATCTCATCATTACATATCAAATATTTCTATTTAATTTTATTCAATTTCCAATATATCATCTATTAAAATAACAATTAAAATATAGAACAATTGCAACTGTAAAAATATTTAATTAATATTTAAAATAAAACAAAGTATTGAAAAATTTAAAAATTTTCATTTTATTTTATAGTCGATAAGTGATCTAATTATGTAGAGATACGATTATGTTTAGTTAAGAGCAGCAATTCATGAATTGTAAAGTGTATTAAGGATAGACTGGTAATAACTAGGTAATTGAGTGGTCGTGATAATACAATGATTAGCAAACGTGGGGAAATGTCACAATCAGCATGAAGTGTTTCAAGAAATTCTTTCAGCATACTTGGCATTTACAACAGGTAAAAATATATATACATATATTCCATAGAAACTGGAATCTCGCTTTGCTTCGAATCAACGAGATCTTCGAATAATATTTTTTAAAAAACATGAAAACATATTAAATAACACTTCTAATTAAATTTATGCAAATAAATTTGTAAATATTACAAAAATTCAAGGCTTACAATTTTTTATTAATACCATTTTAATGACAATGTTTTTTTTTCAATATGAATGACATTTTTATGTAAACGATCTTGTATCATACATAATTACGAATATGATAACAAAATAGTATTTATTATAATTATAATATTATCATTGATAATTATATATGATAATTATTTGTGTTTTATTAGAAAAGAAAGAAATTATTGATGCAATATTTAAAATGTCTTTCTATTATTTCACTTTGTTCTTTCACCGAAAATTAAATATATATAAAAGATTATGTGTGATCGTAAAACGATTTATAAAAACATCGACAAGTACACTTGTTCGTCGTTTGAGTGCTAGCCTTGTGCCTCTTTGAGAACGAGTTACTTTCATTCGTCGATTTAGACACAACTTTACCATACTTTCACCTTCTCGTTCGAAAAAAATTTCATTTCTAATTATTTAATTGGAGTTCGTTGAATCATAGCCAATGAAGTCGGATCAATAAAAAATAAGAAATCGATCAATGATGAAATAAAAAAAAAAGAAAAGAAAAGAAAAGAAAAGAAGTATACAAAATTTCTGAATTATTCTTCGACAAACTTCAATTTGTTGTTGTACCAGTCATCGATACACAATACTTTCTTATTTTATGGGATTTAAATTTCAATGTGATCATTCGTAGCAACATTTTATTTTTATATCCGGCTTTTCTATTTCTTGATTCTCTTTTACGAGATTTGCGATTACCTGTTGAAAACATGAGCCTCGCCAGATTACGCAAGGTATCGTACATATCATCATTGCTGGTGCATCCTCGAATTGTTGCGCATTTGCTCACGTAACAATTCTCGCACTTCAATAACATGAAATTCTTTTTATATATACTTTATTCACTTTTAATATTTTATTCAAAGCACTATATATCGTGAATTTTTCATATTTTTTGAAAATCGTTCTGTAAATTTAGAATTTTCAGAATTAAACTTTTAATAATCGCAACTTTACTTACGAACGATTACTTAAATAACTGTGATAACTTTATCAAAATAATTAAAAAAAAAAACTTAACTTTTGACTATACATATTTAAATAAATTAAAAGCTATTGAAACGAAAAGGTTAAATAAAATTAAAAATCAATGTTGAATTTTTTAATGCCAGACATTATCGTATCATAAAAATATTGATGTTTTTTTTTTTTTTTAATTCATCGTATTATTTAAAAAGGTAAAGAAACGTAAAGAAATGATATCGATGAGCATCGAACTTCTTCCAAACGATTTATGAACCGATTAGCGGCGTTTGGTCGGCATTCACACGAGAGTAGTTCGATAATAAGAGATCAGGGGGTCGGGACTGATAAAGGTTGATAATGAGCCCCGACTCGGCGTAACTAGTCAGTTCCTTCGGTGTCGCACGCAAATAAACTACAATCTTTCTCGCCTTGAACGAACGGGTTGAACGTCTCAGAAATGTGTGTTTGAAGAATAAAAAATTTAAAAATCGATCAAACATTCCGATAACACTGTTACATCAGATTTTTTTTTTTTTGTCAGCGATTTAAATAGCGATATAATGTGACTAACATCATCCACAATTGGTCATAAATATGAACGGTGATGGGAATTGTCATACTAGGAAGTATGGATACGCGTTTAATAACGTGAGTGTCTGATCTAATCGCGATTTTTATCTTAAAAAACATCTTGTTTTTTTTTTTCCTTTACCTTTTTCGTCTTCTATAATGAATATATATATATATATATATATTATATATTCATCAATCATAAAATTTAGATATAATCTTTCTACAAAAAAAATAATTAAAAATATTCTTTCTTAAAGTCATACATAAATATAATAAATTATTTATACTATTCTTTTGGTAAGGTCAGACGAGTCATTTATATACACTCGGTCAATTTATATACAACCTTTACTTCACTTTTTACTTCGAAAATATTACTTTTAGATTCCACTCCATTCACTTCTGTTTCGTTTATTCGGTTGATGATTTGATAATAATGGAAATTAAGTGTGAAATTTATCGAAAGTTTTTGCACAAAAGTATCACAAAGAATAAAATTCATGATAAAAAATTATATTTTACGAAGTATACCGTAGAGAATGTTCATAAATTTGTGCCTTAATCAATGGAATATAATAAATAAAATTTTGCAATTTCTAAACGCCAATAATTATAATACCGATTAGCCTTTACTTATAAATAAAATTCACGATAAGTCTGATTTGACGAATCTTAATTTAACTTGAATACAATATTTTATCATCGCACTCGGTAGAAATGTTTTATATAGAAATTCGATTGATTTAACGATGTCCATAATCATGTCATTGACAGATGGTGATCGTGCCATCACCCGGATCCATATGGGATTATCCGTATCTGAACCAGGTCACCAGCATGATGGGCCTGGTGTATGGAACGAGATCAAAGCCCGAGCAAGATTTATTTCCTTCCAAGATTCGGATTCCAGAGATACATGTAATTTCCCCACTCCACCTCCCCTTTCACCTTTTCAATATTTCAATGCGTTCACTTCGTGACCTTCGATCGATCATATTTTCATGCGAACGATGTATGTGTTTCTTTTTCTATTTTCTCCTTTCCTGTTTTTCTTCTCATCAATCTTTCTGGCAAAAAATTTCTACGATCCTAGAAAAAAAAAAGACCACGAAACGATATTACCATCATATACCTTCCTTCTAGCCAAGAATTGTCGAGAGATCTATTCATTTTTTTTTTTTTTTTCCCTCCTCTTCTCCATTCCTCCCCCCCTCCTTTTTCTCGAATTGGGAATTCAACTCATTTGAAAAAGCAAAGAATGTCGTTGATAAGAGTCCTTGGAAACGCGGTACGTACGTTTCTCTGCACAATTGAATACGATTGCGAAATAATCGATAATTTGGAGTAGCTGCATCGTCAGGCTGGTTGCATTTCATACGAGATTCGATTTATTAAGAATTCTGCTTGCGGTGTCTACTCACATCGAATGTTTATAAATATCGTTCAATGTTTTTCTTTTCCCATCCTTTTTTTAACTTTATTACAAACGGAAAGTAAAAATCGGTCCAATTATATACATTCCATCAGATAAACAGGATAAAGAATAAAAAAGCTATTTTCATCGTGTCGAAACTTATAAGCCGTTTTGTAATATCTTCGTTTTGAAAAATAGGAAATTGTGGTCGACAATCTGGTTTAACCTGTTTCTATACGTCGAGTCTAAAATTATGATACATATGTTTATTCAGGCTGAAATAAAATTTATCGTCGAATTGATATTTCCTTTTTCCTTTTTTTTTTTTTGGCGATAATAATATATCTTCTTTCCATAATTTCTTATTCTTATTTTCTTATTATTATCTACTATCTAGAATTCACCACTCTAACATACCTCGTATAAATTTTTTCATCCAGAAGCTTCCAATGAAATATCAAAGAAAATATTTACACATAGATATAATCGATTCAATAAATCGAATCGCTATTTACATAAATTTTTCCCATTTTACGAGCAATAATATATATTTAATCAAATCTTCTGTTGGCACGCTATAACGTAATATCTTATCATGTAATCTACCATCTAATATATTTTAATTTTTCTCGTTCTTTTCCTCCTAAAAAATCCTCATCAGTATAATATTTCGAGATACCTTTTTATTTTCTCGTAGCAAGAATTATGGTATAACATTGTTCGAGTATTTCCTATACTTTTCTTCCTTCTTTTTTTAAAACACCTTCTTCTCTTACAAATTTTTTATTTCACGTCTGAAACAATGAAAAAAAGGAAAAAAACGAATCATTTGTCGAGTTAAAGTAACAACTGTTTCAATATTAGCATTATATATATTAACGTGATCCGTTGGCAAACAAACAAATTCCAGTTCTGATAGAAATTTAACCAACAGTTCAAATCATTCATCGATCATTTCAGATGGAAAGTCCATCGAAGTTCGAGTTGACGAAGACGGAGGTTCAAATCGCGGATGAAACGGAATTAGGCGAGGTAAAAGTGATGCCGTTAACGAGCAACGTGGCGACTTCGACGCCTGTGCAACCAGGAAGCATTCCTTGCAAGAACGGTGGATGCAAGAGTTGGGCAAGTCGGGCAGAATCACGGATGGAAAGCCCGTGGCATTTTCTCAAGACCATCTTTCTCATCTCTGTGATCGTTGCTTTGATCCTGTGGGTAATCGTTTACACATTCCTCGTCCAATACCAAATCTTGTGAAGAATTCGACGAGTCGCGTGAAACTGTTGAAGTTACAGTCGAGAAACTTGAATGATTTATGCTCTTCCGTTTCGAAGAGAACGTCTTTGTTCATGCATACGGCTGGAAAGAAAGGAACACGGATAAAAATGATTTCGAAATTCGAGAGAGAAGATCGAAAAGAATTAGAAAGAAAAATGGAAATTTTGTTCGAAAATGATTCGGTGGATGTCTTTGGTTGATGTTCGATGACGTTTCATTGAATTTCCCATTTTCCATCCGTCCTTGAACGAAACAATAAATGATTCTATGCTCAAAAAATCGTGGATCGTGAATGTTTGTCGAAGAATTGGCTAGTTCGTCGAGTGTGAATGGAAATATGAGAAAAAAATTACTTACCTGTATTGTTTTGTGGACAGAAAGTTTTTAGAAATTAGCAGAGAGTTTGAATCTCGGGATTGCATAAAGTTCTCTTCTATTTGCACGATTGCCCCAACTTTCATCGGTCCAACGACTATGAAATTCCCGGTGTTGAGACATTTGAAACAGAAAAAAATTGAAGATATTTTTGTAAGATCGTACAAAAGGCGCTATTCGCAAGAATAAAATTATAACGAGAATGGTACCTGTAATATTCGTTCGTAAAATTGGATATCCCTTTGTGACGAAATTCTTGTCACAAAAATCATGATTGTATTACACTAATTATATATATATATATATTTCTATTTATAATATTATATATAATTTGTTATTAATATATTCTATTTGATAGAAGGTATTCGAATATTTAGTATTAATAATATTTTTTTTTTTTTTTTACCAAGTATTTGTACAAAAGCGATTAAATAAACTGAATAAACTTTGATACTGTGCATTTCTGAAATTTATCTAAATCCACGGGGATCATATTAGAAATTTAGAAACTTAAATCTGAAAATAATAACTGATAATAAACGAATTAAATAATTCGCTATGCCACGCATCGAACTTATGATGATGATTATCAATATCTTATAACGATAACGAAATAAGTTAAAGTTGCATGCGAACGCCGATAAGCCTCTTTCTTCCGTTCATCTTGATTCACTTGATTAAAGATAGATAAAAAAAAATCACGATCGATCAATTTTTTGGATTAAACGGGCGGGCGAACGCGTGTGACTGACGGCGACTGAGTGTGAATCAAGCTTTATTCTCCAATTAAATATTATCAAAATCGACTTCTTATCCATTAAAACCAATAAAAAATATGCACAAGCGCTACTTTATTAAAGATACAATGCTTTCCACATTTAAGCTTCGTCATCGCATATGACGATTATAACGCAGTTTGACATAGATTATTAACTATGTACCATATTTGCACGCTGATAATCGCGTATCCTGTCAACGATGATGAATGCTATCGGGTTAATTCTGCTCGAAGTTATCCGCGAATATATGACGCTCTGGAATTTGTCTTTTTTTCTTACCAACGACCCGTCCACGGTGCACGGACACGATCAGAATTCTCAGGGTGGATTTCTCGAAACGAGGAACGAGACGAAGGACGATAAAACATCTTTAATGCCCCGCGATCTTGAGGCCGCGTTTCGCACTTGACTCGATCTGAACGACCTTCAAATTGACATTTTATATCGTGTTATCCCAGTCATGCGAAGTCCGTAGGATCTCTGCTACGATGTTTACCAAGGTAAGAATAAAGATTTTTAAATTTATTTTCTTTTCGTTCTCCAACAAGCAAATATCTCGGCTAAGAAATTCTTCTTCTTCTTCTTCTTCTTCTTCTTTTTTTTCTCTCTTTTTCCATCAAACTCGAATAATCGTTTTGCTCGTCGATGCAATGGAATGTTTATCTGTTGGAGGTGGGAATAGGGTTATGAATTTTCAAGGTTTAACAAACGTGTAATTATATTTATCGAGAATGAGGCAAAGTGTAAAATTGAAAAGAGATGTAAAGTAAAATTGTAAGATTATTCGAAAACTCGACATTTCCCTCCCGATATACGAAATAAAATATAATTGTAAAATTCGTGTAAGTTTGTCTGTGACCAATTTACAAATGCGTGATAAAATAAAAGAGTACGTTTTATTCGATGTGAAATAATCATTTAATATTCACGGATATCAAAGTTAAGATTGTTCCACAGACGTTTGTATGAAATTGATCCATGTTATCAGATAATTAAAACATACCATGACTATCTTGATATGAAAACTGTTTATATTTGAACCGATAACTCGATTCGAGTACATGTACTTGAATACTGTATCTCGAAGGAGAGGCATTTTTGTCCAATTTGTAACACAAAGATTTATCTTACTCTCTCGGATTAAAGTCTGTTTTTTTTTTTTTTTTTTTTTTTTTTTTGCGTGGAATAAATGATCTTTATTTAGATTTTTCCTCTTTATTTAGACTTCTCATTCCGATTTCCGATGAACAATTCGCATAAAATTACGAATAAAGATACGAATCTCTGAATTAATATCGACTCGTTATTACCATGGAGTAACAGATCAAGTTTTAAAAAAGAAACAGCAATTCTCACCTCAAATCAAGAATAAAGATCTAATTTTATTATCTAATCTTTATTTTTTCTTTTTTAATAGCACAAGAGATAGAGTTCAAGTACCCTCGCTCGACGATCAGGAATAAAGTTCAACATCTAAATTAGTCAGTTCCGTGATAGATGCACCGAAGAAAGTATACCTAGCCGGCAATCTGAAGCGGGAAAAAGAGAGGACGATTGCGCGATACTTGGAGAGCTTCCTTTCTCAAATTCGAGATAGCCAGGCCGGATCTTCAAAGCAGGATGATCCTGGAAAAGGTAAAAGTTATTATATTTTTAATATATTTTTTCCATAACTTTGATAAATTTTATAATTTCATTTCATCTTCTTCTTCTTCTTCTTTCAATAAATAATTTGCAGAAAGCGACGCAACAAAGGAAAATACAGCGGTGAAGGAATCATCGAAGAAAGAAGCTACAGGCATAAAAATCGCACAATCGAATAAACTACGAAACGTAGATAATACCGTAATTAAATTAACAACTTTTGATTATCCTGGAACTTCGAAATCGCATCAACCTGCCAAGAAACCAAGCTCGAAGCCTGGACACAGTAAAGTGAAGACCACCCAGAGCAAAGCAACACAAATGCGTGAAAATTTAAGTACGCAAAGGCTACAAGCTAACGAGGAAATCGATGATGATGTAACGAACAAAAAGATAATATTGCAATCGTGAATTATTTGATTATCCTCATTGATCTCTTATAATAGCCTTTTTATGTTTTAGTCTTCTTTGGATGCAGAGGATACCCAAGCAAGGCCCAAATACATTTTAGTCGGATGGGACAAATTTCGTTCCAAGCTCATGCTGATACTACTGATTCTCTTTATTTTATGGGCAGTCATCTATTTTCCCATAATTCTAAATATTTAACGGCAAAAAATAATATTCCCTCTTCTTATAAGCGATAAGTACGATATTCAGTGAATTTTAATATGGATATATACATACATACATATATATATATATATAAAGTAAGTTTCCAATTCTTAGTAAGAAATGAACAACTCTAGTTTGTATTAAAATTATATCTCGAGAATGTTATCTGTTCGTGGGCAAATAGAACGTTTTCTTAAATGTCAATCAAACTATGAACTAGTTTGCCACGGTATCATGGTTGTGGTAAAACTTCAACGTGTAAATATGTAAATATATTTTTCAAGAATAAAATATAATTCCTTCTATCTAAGTAATAAGTTTTATTTTTTTTTTTTTTTTTTTTTTTTTTACATATGTACATATATAAACGAATAGTGTAATCGTTACAAAGTTTATTGAAATATTTCAAGCGTGAAAAAACGTGTGAAACATCTTCGTACCGTTCAAAATGGTCATTTAGTTTTATGGCGTTAAGGGAAAAGAAAGCGATCACCATTCTAAATGTCATAAATTATATCTTCTTTTGTATTAAATGTATAAGATCAGAGAGGGATCGAGAGATGAGACAGTAAATGGCCATCTTTTAACAAATATAAAATGAATACAAACAAGAGTTTAAACTTATATTATATATCTTATTTTATATTATCTCATATAAGATTATTCTAGATACGTTAAACGTGTTAAAATGCTTAACGTCATTTTATATTTCGTATCCATGCATTCGACATATATGCATCTCTACGAAAGCCATCGTAAAATTCTCTAAGAGGGACAAAAGATTGTTGAGGAAAGATGGTGATCAGAAGCTATACCGATAAATCTACTGTTAATTCCCTTTAACTCGATTTCTAACTTTGCTCCCTTGATCTACAATAATTCGTTCATCATCATCGTTCCATTTGAAACGAATCAATCGTCACCGCTTAGCCAATAACACAAAACGATAAATAGATTAATCACAAGTGACACAATGGAACATTAAACAGCGACACGTAACTAACCAGAAGAAACAGAATTCATAAACAAACGAGATTATTCGAAAGCAGTTTCAACTTGAAAGGAAGAAACATTACCAGTTGTCGGATTGAAGAATCGAGAAATCGAGCGTGAAGTTAAGATCAGGGATTAACATCATCCTTTCAAGAAGATCGGTTCTTGTTCAAGTATCATATGATGATCGTGCAACGACCTTAAAGATCTTGTATACGCGCCAACGGAATCAACCGGCGAGGCTTCAATTTATCTTAAAACGTTCACGTACTCTCTTAATTTTATTGCGTTCGAAATCGAAACAATCCTGAAGATCGTTGACGAGGAACCATGAAAGTCGAAAAAATTTTCGTTATTTTCTTGGCATTTGGATTATCTCTGATATTGGTCGGTAAGCGAAACTTTTAAACTTTCTTTCGATATTGTGAAAGAGGGAACAAATCTGTTCTGAAGAATTTCGATTGATTATAATTTCGACTTCGATTACAACGATCGACGTTGATGATAGAAAAAAAAAGAAGGGAACGAGTTTTGTTTTAACGTTGAATTTTCCGAGGCAAACATTCGTTCGGAATGAATGAAAATCGCGTTTGATAATTAACGTGAAAGTTAATTATATATTCTAGATTAGTTGTAGATTAGACACTTGTATTCTAAAATAATTGAATAACTTAAATGTAATAAATATTCGAGAATTTATCTTATATAGTTTGCATGTACTTAATTTCTCTTATAAGAAAATTTTTGCTCTAATTTTTGAGATATATATATATATATATATAAAATCGTGATTTCATTTTAAATATGCATTATTTAAATATATATGGATACTTGTATATTTTATTACTTTATATTATTCTATATATTTTAGAAATTTAAATATTATTTATGAAATGTATCATATGAGATTATATAACTATGTTAGAAGAAAGTTGTTTAGAAAATTATCTTTCGCAAGTTATGTAATATCCAATTCTAAACACTGCGTTTCTTTTGTTCTTTTGCATATCCTCAAGGTTATCGTAAGTTCACGCTTATACACAACTTTATTATATCACTTAAAACGAGAAGAGAAATATGAGGTTTCGAAGCGTAAAATGTTTGGCATTTTTGATTAAGATAAATCACAACAGAGTATAAAAAAGGATTATAATTATGTCAACGTTATAATTGTTTTTAATCTCGAATATTCTTTTCTTTATATATATATATAATAATGATTGATATTATTCACCTTAATTATATTTTAAGAGAACAGCCGCGATGACCTCTTTTAATAAGCGTCATAAAAGATATTTTTAATATTAGTTTTTCTAAACAACTATATCTATCCTAAATGTATAAAATAAATATATCCTATATAATAAAAATATCTATCCTAATTTTAATGAAATTTCTTAGCCAACGTAGAGGCAGAATGGAAATTCTGGAACAAAGATAAGGGCAAAAAAGAAATAACAATGGCAACAATTTTTGTACCAAGTATTCTGAAAGAAACTGATCCTACAGTAATAACTGGAATCAATTTGACTATGATAAATAATATCCATTCAAATAAATCAAATACAGGAGCGGAAATAAGTTTTGATATTTCAAAATTGGAAAAAATAAGTGATAATACTCCTGAAGGATGTAAAACATGGTTTGCCACTTTAGGAATTTCTGCAGAAGAATTTCTCGAATATATCAAATCCTTAAAATTTTCTGTCCAAAAATCATTGACTAACAGAGGTTGATTAATTATTTTTTGGATTTTATAAATTTTTTTATTTTTTATTTAATGGTTAAGTAAAATTATTAAATAAATTTGATTATTTGTTGTATTTCGTAGATTCCAAATCAAAATCTATGCTTGCAAAAACACCAGGTAAAAAAAAAAATCTTACAAAGAAAACTAGAAAAATAATTTTGAAAATAATTCATCTTTTTTTAAATTAAAGGTACCAAAGAAGTTTCGACGTTACGAAACATATTCTCGCAACAACAGCCTCAAGCTCAACTTCCAAAACCTCAAAAACCCGAACTTTACTTTCAATTCCCTTCTCAATCCCATTATCAATCTCATCCTCAATCTTATCCTCAATCTCATCCTCATCCTCATCCTCGTCCTCATTCTCGTCCTCATCCTCATCCTCATCCTCATCCTCATTCTCATCTTCAAAACCCTGAATCTCATTCACAACTTCAATCTGAATTTCACTCTCACTTCCACAAACATGGTAAGTAATGATACATATCTATTGCAATAAAATGATTTTAATTATAATATTTTTTTATCTCAAGAAATATCGAAACCCGTTCAAACACCCAGTACAACATCAGCACTAGTAAAAAAGGATAATATTCCTCATGTTGATATTTCTGATTCTTCTCTACTAAAATTGGACAAAATAAAATCAGGTATAATGATGAAAAAAAAAATGTATTATCAATTAACGAAAGAAAAGAAGATTATCGTATTTTTGTAAATAGATCATCCTCAATCAAAGTCTGGGCCAGAAGAAAATAAGAATATCTATTCTAGTAATCCTACTTACAGCAAAGGTCGCACTATTACTAAAGAAGATTTAGAAAAGCTTTCTGAAGCTCTGTATATCAAAGATACTAATAACGTGAATAGATATATCAAACTGAATTTACAAAGAAAGACGAATAGTAACGATACAACAGACGATGCATCACAACCGTAAGCTTTTAAAATCTTCTATAGAATGAGATATTTACTTACAATGTTTCTACCAATAATATACTACATGTCACTATATTTATTAAAAATGAAAAAATTCCACTTTCCTAAAATAATCCTAATTTGCAGATTATTCACGGTAAATCCAAAAGCATATAAAAAACCCACAATTCAAAAAGTTATATCAATGTATGATAAATACAATGCTCGAGTTAATGTACACAATGTAAGTTCACATCATCGACACAAAGAGAATGCTTTAATAAATACATTTCTCAATACCAATGTAATGTCCGCTGCCATGAGATTCTTGGCAAAGAAAGATCATATATGTAATGATTATTACGAATACAAAGACATGTTAAGAAAATTATGGTTTACCCTGTACTCTCAAGAAGGAGGAAGGATTAGCTCGGCTTTTAAACATGTTTTCATGTCTGAACTTAAGAAGTTAAAAACTGGAACTAATGTGTTTGGATTGCATAATTGGATTTTCTACAGTAAAGAAGAAAGCAAAGGGAACATAAATTATAATGGATACATAAAAAAAATTGACATCGGAGATGTAAGTTTCACTTTCTTAAGATGATTTTGATATTATTTTACTTTTTATAATTTTTAATGATTATTTCAAACCATTATTTTAAAAATTATTTTTTTATTATAAAAATGGAAAGAATTTTTTTTTTTTATTTTTAAGAATATTTATAAGAATATTTTATTTTTATTTACTTAAGAATCTATTAATTTAAAAAACATGTAATGAATATACATTTATCATATAATGAATTTTATTCTATTATTAGTATTTATTATAATTTATTGTTTTTTTGGTACTCTATGAAAATTCGTATTATACAAATAGTGGTTAAATATATTCACATGTGTTTGTTTTTTTAGAAAGCTTCTATTATCAAAGTACGGTCACAATACAATGGATATATTAAACCGGTAACGACATTATTCGTGGGTACCTCACCCGAACTGGAGATGGCACTGTACACAGTGTGTTTCTATGCAAGGCCTAACGGAAGTTGTCCAGTGTCTCTTGGAGGAATAAAGTTTGATATTTTCACTTCTAAATTTAAGTATAAAGAAAAGGACTTCATAGAAACAGCCTATCCAAAAATATAAATTTATTAAGATAAATTTATTTATATTTTCAAGAAAACAAGAACATAATTTTGTAGTATACTTGATTACGACTATAAAAATTATATTAACGAATATATGAGATATAGATGTTATACACCAATTGAAGAAATTTTATATTGAAAACAAATTTGGATCATCAATAATATTTGTATTGCTATTTGCATTGAATAAATAAATTTTATTTTTGACTTGAATATATAAATATCGTTTTATATACATTGACCATTAACATATTATATTTATGATATAGACAATCTCGAGTAAACAGATAATATTGAATAAAGTGATCGAAGGAGGGGAAAGAAGCAATAAATTAGTTTGAGCAATGCGATAGAGAAAGAATTGCCAGTTAAGTAGTTGATTTCGTAATGAAAACAAGAATGCATGCAGTTCTACGAACATTTTATAAAATCAAACATTCATATTTTCAATGGGTAAATAATCATCTAGTTATGAAATGTATAAATTCTCGATTAAATATCTCAACGCGATTATATCATAGTGAAAATGGTGTCTATGGATACAGATCAAATCCACAGAAACATTTTGAAGGTATATCTATTATTATTATTCTTATTATTATTATTATTCTCTTTGTTTTAAAATAAAAAATGATTAAAATGACATTAGATCAAATATTTGACTCTATCAATATTAATTTATTCTATTAATATTTACGTTAGATTTATGAGTAAAAACATAATTTGAATTTCAAATATAAGAATTAAAATTTCCGCGTAATGTTATTAAGAATTTAATATGTTTTATAGATACATCTTCAAATTACAAATGAAATTATTTTATGAAATAAATTATTCTTACTTGATATATATCTTCAAACTTTGTTATTCATATTTCCAGAATAAGGATATAATATAAAATTATATATCAATTATATTTTAATCACAAAATATTAAATTAAAATTTCAAAAACACACTTTAATTCCTCGCTTTCATCCAAGTAACTATCCAAAAATTATATAAAAATCTCTTATCTATCAGTACTACGCATGCGCAATAAATTTAAACACGAAATTTATTATTTCCTTTTATAAAAAATAATATATACGTAATAATGATTTAATATAGATGAATTTTTTAAATGACAAAAAATAAATTCTTTCATATATAATTTCTATGATATAATTGAAATTCATATAAATATTTATATTAATAAAATGTCTTTATTTATATTTTTACTTATATTTGTTATTATTTAATTTATATGTTTTAATATATAATTAAGTTACATTTAGAATTATATTAGAGTATATATATCCTTCAATTATTTTTAAAAATCATTTTGAAAAGATTTTACATATTACTTTAGAATGATGATAACAAACATCGGAAAATTTTTAACATTACGTAAACTAATGATATAATTCGCGATAAAATTAAAATTACATATATTTATATATATATATATATTACAAAATAATATTACAAAATAATATATGATAAAAATATGCTAAATGATTTTTTTACGTTATTATTTTTCATATTATTAGTTTCAAAAGAATATCTGGATATACGATCAAAGAATAGCAATTTCTACAGACTGGTCATTGCCTATAGAGAATTCGGTCATAAACAAGCCGACATAAATCCTATCTCGTCAAAAAAACCAATACCACTAGTAGAATTAAAACCAGAAAGATTTGGCTTAAATTTGCAAGATAAAGTTTCCTTTAAAGGTATTTTAACAATGGGAAAAGAGGAAGGAACCATAGAAGAAGCTTTACAATTTTTAAACAAAACATACTGTGGCTCGGTAGGAGTAGAATTTAGCTTCTTGGAGGTAATAATTAATCGTCAAAGTTTAAAATAATCATTTATCAAAACTCATATATTAATATTTATTTCTTTATAGAAGATCTATATAAATACCTGATTTCTGTTAATGTCTACACAGACCGAGGAAGAGAGAGAATGGTTTGCGGAAACTGTAGAAAAATGTTTAAAAGATCCTCTAACGGATGAAACACGAATGGCCATTGCGATAGAAATGTTGAAGAGTCAAACTTTCGATCAATTTTTGGCTATCAAATTCGCAAGCTTTAAAAGATATAGTGGCGAAGGTGCTGAAAGTATGATGGCCTTCTATCACGAATTTTTTAAACTCTGTGCCAATGGTAAATAAAAAATTGTTTAAAAAATCCCACGAATCATTTTACATATATCTATAACAAATTCAAAATTAAACTATAAATATATTGCAGATAATTTGGAATATATTGTGCTTTGTATGCCCCATCGAGGTCGATTAAATTTTCTTACGGGGATGTTGAATTTTCCACTGAAAAAATTATTTCGAAAATTACAAGGATACTCTGAATTTCCGGATGATGTGGCTACAACTGGAGATGTGATCAGTCATTTTGTATCTTCCACAAATCTTAATATTGGTCAAAAAAAACTTCACGTAACAGTATTGCGAAACCCTTCACACTTAGAGGCTGTGAATCCTGTTTCCATGGGGAAAACTCGAGGAATGATGCAAGCTATCAAAGATGGAGCATATAACGAGGATATAAATACTCAATGGAGCGATAAAGTATTAAATATTCAGGTAAATTAATTTAAATTTAATTCCATAATAAAACTAAAGATTGTACATAACTGTCGAAATATATCGATTAACTTTTATTTCAGATTCATGGAGACGCAGCTTACGCTGCTCAAGGTGTTGATCAAGAATGTTTAGCGTTATCCGCAACTCCTCATTTTGAAATAGGTGGAACAGTTCACTTGATAATCAATAATCAATTAGGTTTTACAACTCCAGCTTCTAGGGGTAGATCATCAAGATATTGCACGGATCTAGCCAAGATGATCTCTGCTCCGGTGATTCACGTAAATGGAGATGATCCAGAGGTGCATAGAAGAGAGAAAATTTTTAATTATTTAATTATTTAATTTGTGTGTAAATATATATGAAATCAAATATTTTAAATGTAATGTTGCAGATGGTTGTCCGAGCTGCTAAAATAGCTTTCAAATACCAACGAAAATTTAGAAAAGATGTTTTTGTGGATCTAAATTGCTTTAGAAGATGGGGCCACAATGAGCTAGATGATCCTGTTTTTACGAATCCCATTATTTATAAAATTATACATAATCGTCCGTGAGTATTTTTCACTTATATTTACAAAATATTCAATTAATTATTAATTTTGTTATTTTCAATTAGATCGGTACCAGATAAATATGTGAATAAGCTGATAGAAAACAATGTTCTTTCGACAAATAAAGTTAAAAATATCATTGATAATTATAATTCTCAACTAAATCAAAGTTTAAATGAAATGGATAACTTTATTCCACAATCCACGTATTTTGCGGGTTTGTGGAGTGGAATAAAACAAGCAGAAGCAAGTGTGACAGAATGGGACACGGGAGTTGATTTAAATCTATTGAAATTTATTGCCGAAAAGAGTGTTCATATTAAGGATGATTTGGTGAGAACAAAATCATTATGAAAGCTTAAATGTATATTAATTATTAAAAATATTAAATATAAAAATATAATAAATATTTTATTTGTCTAATTATATATAATATCTATAATTAATTAAATATCTTGCTATATTACGTAATAGATAATTCACCCAAAATTACTAAAAAATCATATAAAAACTCGATTAAACAAAATAGCAAAAAATAAACACTTGGACTGGGCAACAGCTGAAACTTTAGCAATTGGAAGTTTATTGTATCAAGGATATAATGTCAGAATAAGTGGACAAGATATAGGTCGTGGAACGTTTTCTCATAGACATGCAATGCTAGTTGACCAATCTACTGGAGGTATTCAAAAAATAATTTTAATTTCAAATTATATAATAATAAGATTATGTTAATTATGATTTTAGAAATATATATTCCATTGAATTCCATGGTTGATGGTCAAACAGGAAAATTAGAATTAGCAAATAGTATACTATCCGAAGAAGCGGTTCTAGGCTATGAATATGGTATAAGTATAGCTGTACCAACTACTTTGACAATATGGGAAGCACAATTTGGAGATTTTTTTAATGGAGCTCAAATAATGATTGACACCTTTGTAACGAGTGGTGAGGCAAAATGGATGCTAAATAGCGGACTAACGATATTACTACCACATGGTTACGATGGTGCTGGTCCTGAACATAGTTCCTGTAGACTTGAAAGATTTCTACAGCTTACAGATAGCAATGAAGATAAACCTGATGGTGATAATGTTAACATGCATGTGACAAATCCAACAACACCTGCTCAATATTTTCATCTACTAAGAAGACAAGTAAGATGTATATTTTGATTAGAAATTATGCTTTTGAATATATTAAAATACATGTGTACACAGGATATATATTAACATATATTAAAAATTTTAAAATTGATTTTTAACATAAATATATGCTGATATAAACATAGGCTATATAGTCTCTTAAAAATTTTTATTCTTGAAAGTAAAAATTTCACATTTTCACCTTTTTCTTAGATTATATTCTCCTAAAATTTCTGATATTAAAATTTTTTGTCCGAATATATAATTTTATATCAATATAATCGCAATAGAAATAAGATGTAAAATTTTATTTTAAATTTTTTTTTTTATGAAATATTGTAGTATAAAAAAAATTTTGAAATATTTTGAAATATAAAGTTAAAAGTGTAAAAAATTTTACTAAAAAATTGGAATTAATTTTCATTATTATATTTCATTTAAAATTAATAAATTTTTTTTCGAAAGAGATAGTTAATAATTAATTTTTATCTTATCTCTTTTTTTTTATTATTTAATTTCATTTATAATACTCTAAAGATAGTGTTATTGAATTATTTCAATGTTTATACATTATTCAATTTATTTATCTGCTGTTATTTTTATTTGTATTGCACATTCTGTGTTCCTATTTATATTTATATTTATAAGTTGAAGCTTCCAAAATCCAAATGCGAAATAGCGTTGATTCTTGAAAATTTTTTTATTTACTTCTTTTTTTTAATTTATATATAAAATGTATTAATAGTTATAAAAAAAGGAAAAAGCACATTGGTAATTTTAAAAATATTTGTTTGAGAAATATCGTAAAGAAATCTGTAAATAAGAAATTCGTAAAAGTATTGAAATATCTGGAAAAAAATTTTTTTGGAAAAAAAAACAAAAAATAAAAAAAAATATAAATACAAAAAAAATATAAAAAAGTGTATATATGATATAAAAATACAAAAATATATTTAAAATATATTACGATATATAAAAATGATATGTATGTATGTATATAAAATTATAATACATTATAAAAATAGATGAATATCTTTATAATAAAAACTATGTAATAAAAATTAAAGTTCGCTTTCATTTACGTGTACACGTGTATTTTGATAAATAAAGATTTGAAATAAAGATTTTTAATTCTGATTTTTTATATATTCGATATTATAAATTATCTATATCTTTTAGATGCTGAGAAATTTTCGAAAACCTTTAATAATAGTAGCTCCAAAAATATTGTTGCGTCATACTGCAGCTACTTCGCCAATAACAGATATGGAACCACAAACTAAATTTCAAAGCGTTATAGGTATATTTACTACAATAAAAAATAAAAGATTATTATTATTTTTATATTTTATACTTAATATCAAATGAGATAAATAATAATTTAATAGGAGATGAAAAGGTAGAAAAATCAAAAGTAAATAAAGTAATTCTCGTTTGCGGAAAACATTATTATGCTCTTAATCACTTCAGAGAAAGTACAGGACAAAAAAATGTAGCAATTATTAGGATTGAAAGTTTATGTCCTTTCCCAATTCAAGAACTATTGCGAGAGATCAATAAATTTAAATGTGTAAAAAGTAAGTATAAGAAATATATATTTAAATATATTTTAAATATTAATAAAAATTATTCTTTAAGCTTTTATATGGAGTCAAGAAGAGCCGCAAAATATGGGAGCATGGAATTTTATCAAACCCCGTTTTGAAAATTTATGTGGTAAACGAGTAAGTCAATAATTTAAATATTTAAATATAAATATTTTAAATATATATTTGTACAAGTAATAAAATTTACTTATAAGATAAAATATAGCGGTCGTAAACCTATGGCTGCGCCAGCAGTAGGTGAAAGTAAGTTACATCAACAGGAAGCTCAGGAAGTTATAACAAGTCCTTTTAATATAAAATAATTTTCATATTATTATATCATTATATTTTATTGTATTGTTTTATTCGTACACATAATTCAACTGCCAAAAATCATATTTGTATATGTTTGTATATGTTATTTGTATAACATTATTATTACTATATGAAGAAATAAATTATTTACATTATTAAATGATCGTTTGTTATCTATTAGAATTGTTATAATTGCAAATAAAATATACTTACAATATGAATATAATATCGAATTAATTTCATATTATAAAAAATCATATGTCTTATCAATTTATCAAAAATTATAGTCACTATTAATTTAATAATTTTTTATAAAAATTGATGGCACAGAGAGATAAAAATATGACTTTTCTTATATCGTCATATAAATTTTTAACATTCTAAACAATTTTATTACAATTCCTTTGAAGAAAAATATTATTTCTCTACATAATGTTTTTTTTTTTATAGGAAATAGCAGTAAAATTAAAATTTCCAAAATCACCTATAAGCTAAATATATATTGTAATATTTAGATTCAGTTATTGATTTATTCTCTATTTAAACGTTCATGTTCTCTTTTTATAAGATCTTTCAATTCATCCTGAAAACGAATAAATTTATGTAATATATTTAAAATTCATTTAATATTTCAAACACATAAATTAATTAAAAAAAACTTACACCCCAACCCAGTTTATCAGCTAATAACTGACAACCAGTATCACAGTCTCCTAACCAAGCAACATCGCGACCATCATTAGAATGAGTATCAAACATCAAACCATGTCGTAATCCCAGAAGTCGTGATAAGCGATCTTGCGTACCTACTTTTTCTTTATTAATAAGTAAACGCGGACAATTAGGTCGAACCCTTTAATAAAATTAAAATTATATTCATTTAAATAATAATTCAAATAATTTCGTAATATAATATATTTTATATTAATAATGATATACAAGATTAGTTAATATTTAATAGTAAAATAAATAAATAAAATATATATAAATAAGTAAAAATAAATAATAAATAGGCAGAGAAATTAACAAATAACATATTTAATTATAATTATAATTAATACTTACCTGTCCACTAGAGATGCAAAAGGTTGAACAACCAAACTTGATCCCATAATTATCAAAAGATCTGCTTGTAAAAAATCACGATCAGCAAGATAATGAAAACGTTCAGGTAACATTTCTCCAAAAAATACTATGTCAGGTTTTACTATACCCTCATTACATTCCTCACATTTTGGTATAACATTTTTAAAAATTTGTTCTGTAATTAAATTAATTATTATATTGTTTTTGGGTTATATTATATAATTATAATAACCATGATTTTAATATTTAATGAAAAATATATATTTATAAACAAGAAAAATTCTACCTTTCATCCATGGAAGAGTATATGGTGCTCTACATTTAAGGCATCGGCCAGTATGAAATGTACCATGAGCTTCTACTAATTTTTCAGGTGGTAAACCAGCAACTCTTTCTAATGTATCAATATTTTGTGTATAATGTCTTAAGAGTAATCCCTTTTCCCATAAAAGACGAATAAAATAATGAGATGGTGTAGGTTTAAAACCATCATCAGGTAGCAATTCTCTTGCAAGCATAAAAAATGGTTCAGGATTTTCCATGAAAAAATCTAATTCAAAAATAGCTTGAGGATGAGGTAGATTATATTTTTCTAAATTGTGGTAAAGACCACTTGTTGGTGATCGAAAATCAGGAATTCCTGCAGCTAAAAAATAATAATAAGAAATATAATATTCATTATATATAATATATTTTTACAATTCCAGCTTAGAAAAAACTCACATGTAGAGATACCAGCTCCAGCCATAGTAATAATTTTACAATTTTCTTTTTCTTTTATATATTCTACTATTCCATCTATGCTAAGTTCACGGAGGACTTTATGTGGGTTGTTTTGTGACTGTTCATTATTATTTGATGAATCAAAAAGTCTCAATTTCTGTGCTAAATATTTACGAATCTTTTCCATATCAGATTCTTCTATCTCCTCTTGTTCTGAAGAATTATTTGTTGCTTCCTCATTTGATTTTTTCTCTAATACAAATTATTAAATAATAGTATTAATAATATATATCAGAAATAAATTTAAATTTTATTTTGTTATTATAAATTTAATAAATGTGAGATTTGTTATAAAATTATATTAATAATATTAATAAAATTATATTAATATTAATAATAAAGTTATTAAATTTTTATTAGTGATTTTGTGAAAATTAATCAATTTTATATTATTATTAAAAAATGTAATGTATTTTTATTAAAGTATTTTTATAATTAATTAAAGTATTTAAAATAATTAAATAAACCAAACCTATTGAAGAAAAAAAAACATTCAAATTATTTAAAGAAATTAATGTGTATTGATTCCGATAAAAATATATAAATAAAGATTTTCGCCAAAAATGTAACACAAATAATTGTCGATTAATTAAAGGAAAAATAATGTATGAAAACATTTTGACGTTTTGTATTGTAAACAGATATCATATGTTACGATATCGTAATGTATTTTAGTAAAAACACATGTCATTTAACGATTATTTAAAATTTTGTAAAAATAATATAAAAATTTAAATATCTAGAATACAACAATTACAGTTAAACGATAATTTTTTAAAATTCTTTTAACTATTTTGTTTAAAACTTATTAATAAACTTTCTTAAACTATTATGGATATCAATTAACCTCTACATTATGATAGAATTTCATATAAGGTTTCACTTATTTATGTTACACTATATAAATATTTACATTATAAAAAATTAAAAAAAAATAATAAAAGTTCTTGAGTATTTTATTTAATAAATATCGATATATTAAAATTATGAAACTAAAAATTTCAATTAAAACATTCTTGATTTTATCATAAAAATATAGGTACATGTATTAAAACAGAAAATTTAATTGTTTATATTTTGAAATTATTATTCGAAAAAAATTGTAAATAAAAAAAAGATTGAATTTTATTATATTATCATTAGAGAAATGACAATTTGAAAATATTACCTTTTTCTGTATCTTCATTGTGTTCAGACATATTTTAAAATTTGTACAATTTCTTCAAATAATATTAAGCAAAACAATTTTGTTTTAGTGGTTAAAAAAAATAACTACAATATCTTGTATACATATATTAGAACTTGAATATATGCAGTTAAAATAGGTTATAATACAACTAACTCGTGTACGTTTAAATGTATTGAAGCAATACTAAAAAATTCTGTATTTTGTTTTTTTGTTATATTGAATGATATTATGATAAATTGTTATCTAAATAAAATAAAATAAAATTATTATTAATGTAAAATCAATAACAATAATATAAAATCTTTATTTTGATTTAACTCAAATAATTTTAATTAAAAATAATGTATCAATTAAAATAAATAAATGTGGGAATTAAACAAATGCTACTTTTAATTTATGAATTTTTTATAACTTTTTATATAAAAATTGTAAGTGATTTTATTAAACATATTAAACAATTTTTATTTTTGTTTTATTCTTAAAAAATCTTTAAATTTTAGTATTATATTATAATTAAAAAATATATTATATATATATATATATAATATATATATAGATGCGCGCGTCCACATACACACACCACACATATATAATTCAAAAATAATATTTTGAAATAGAAACTCCATACAATTTTTATAAAATATTATGATATTTATTTTCAATAAAATATTATAAAATATTATTAACATGTAAATTTATTAACATCAAAATTTATTCATATTATTTAGCTTTTTTAAGTGCATCACTTCCAACATTTTTACGTCTTTGAGCAATCATATGCATATATGTTTGTGGAAAAACTGGAATAAAAAAAAAATTTTATTAATGAATAATAAATAAATGAATAATAAATCAATCAATAATAAATAATAATTACATATTTAGAAAACTTACAGGGAATATATGATAACATAACAGTTATAAGTAAAATTTGATAACTAAATATAAAATTCCATGAGTTGGGAAGCCTATAACTCCATGCTTCTGGGTGAGAATTTGCATATTTTACTGCTGAATATGTACATATTAATTCTCCAGTTACACCAACTGGATATAATATATAAAATAATGTGTATCTATAAAAATTAAAATATTTCAATTTTAAATGTTAAAAAAAGACAACTTAAATATGATATCTATAAATTATTAAATACCTTAGCCATTTAACAAAATAAGGATTAAGTCCAAAAAGATTGAGACCATAAAATATATATCTATTTATTTCTGATATACACCATGCTAAGATCATTATTGGAAGAGCAAGAGATGAAGCTGCATAATTATATGGAGTTGCTAAAATTACACAACTTACAACAAAAACACGACTTAATACTTGAATAAATGTAATCATTGCTTTTGCATTAACTAAACCAGTTGCAGCATGAATTACCTATAAGAAATATATATTTTGTCATTTAACATTTTGAAATCAAAATTAAATTAAAAATTAATTCAAAATCTTTATACCTCTAAAAGAGCAGCATGTTGAAAAATAATGACAGGCCATTTTATATTCTGCCATAAATTTGCTTCTATTGTAGAAGAATAATCATTTGTTAAGAGTTTATATAATATATAAGACCAACTACAAAAATAATATTTACTATATATTATTTTAATTTTTAATATTCTATAAATATTTATAGAAATATTTTTTTTTATATTTTGATGTTGTATCAAATATTTATATATTATATATATTTATATTTCAAATAACTATAAGTTTTACGCAAATATATTCATCTTTTAAATAATTATAGCAATAAAATATTTTTACATACATATTTTTAATATTAATTTACACAATTTATTAGAACTAAAAAATTAATAATGCATACCCAATAGTTTGTAAAAGATTATAAGCTTTTAAATATAATATTCCGATATTACTTGATTTTTTCGATTTCATATTTATGTTTTTAAATTCAGATTTTTATTTTTTTATAATAATAATACTAATAAACTTATTTATGTCTACAACTTTTGAATTTAACTCTCGAACTTAACTCTTCGTATGCAAGTCATCGACTAACGAAATTACATTCGACATGTATTTACTTACGTATCATGCAAACTTCAGACAGGAACGTAGAAATTATATATGTGTCTTACTTTAATATTGAATATATTTAATACACACAATTTAATATTTTCCTTTTTTGCAATAAAAACAAACAAGAATGAAATCAAAATTAAAATTATATAATCGATGTAATTAATTTTCAAAAATAAAAAATTAATTTTTTATTGATATAACATAATACATTATGTAAGATATATAAATATTTTTGCAAAATGAAATATAAAATTCAGAATGTGTTTATATATTTTTTGTTTGTGTATATTTTGTATTATTATTGCAAAATTTGGTCTTTTATTATTTCTTCTTTTTTTCTTTGTTGATAAATCTATTATTTGTTGATATATTAATTTGTATATTTATGAATGCTCAATGAAAGAAATTTAGTAAAAATTTAGTGAAAAATCTAATAAAAATATACTTAATTAATTAGAAATAAAGTTAAATATTTTATTATATTTATTATATTATATGTTTATTATATGTTAAATAATTTTTAAAATTTAATTAAAACTAAAACTAAAAAGAATTGATTTTTTTTCTATAAAATATATATATTATCATAGTTCTTTAAAAAATATGTTTCATTATCACAATATAAAAATATATTAAACATTCATAATGTTTAAATATAAAACAGAAAAAACATATGTAATATGTATATTGTAATTTGCATTATGTTTTTGATTGGATCAAAGTTTAATATTTTGTAATAAAATTACAAAAAGAATGAATTCGTTTTACATTTAATTAGATAATTAAAATTAATTATTAATGTATAGTTAATTTAAAAAAAAATCATATTTATACTTACATATATTACATAAGAGGATAATATTTACTTTTCTTTTTTTTATTTAAATAAAGTTAAATATTATATTATATAATAAAGTTAATATTTTCTTAAAATCAGATCAATTAGATATATTTAAAATATATTAATAGTTGCATTATTTATTTAAAAAAAAATTTTATTACTTATATTTTTATATTTTTAATGATATCTTTGAAAAAATTATAAGTAATGAAAAATTATATATCAATAAATATGATTAAATTAGAAAATAATTAGTATTTCACTATATTTAAATTTTCAAAATTTTTTGGATTAAATTGTATTAAATAATTTTAACACATTTAACAATAATGAAAAATTGTTATATTTTTGTTTGAAATATAAAATGCTTATAATAATCAATCAACAATTTAAGATTATATACTTTTTGAGTTAAACTCGCAAGCAAATAAATCGAAAAAATTTTTTATCGAAATTTATATTAAATTAAATTTCGATATAATTATTTTGTTATATTATATTTTATTTTCATTATGAAATATATATTAATTAAACGTGTATAATTTATGCAATCTTTTTTTAATTTTCTTTTAAAAATATTCAAGATATTTGATAACCTATGGATAATATACATTTTATCAATGTTCAATATAAATATCGTTTTTAACTTACCACTTCAGTCTATTCGTTAAACAATAAAAAACAAACTGTATTCAAATATTTTTTTAATAATAATTTATATATACTTAGAAAAAATATATAAAGATGCAGTGGATGAATTTTCGAAAATGTCTTGGAGCAGTGAAACAAATCAATTTATTAAATAACCGTCAAGCTAGTAATAATTGCAAAATTTTTGTTTATAGTCATGATATAGAAATGGCAAAAAAAAATGAATTACCAATTGTTGCCTTAGAATCGACAATCATTACTCATGGAATGCCTTATCCTGATAATTTAAAGACAGCTATTCAAGTGGAAAATATTGTCAGAAAAAAAGTGAAGAAAATGATTTATAAATTATTGAAAAAAAAGTAAAAAAAAAAAATATAAATACTTTTTGTGTTATTTTAGGGTGCTGTACCTGCAACTATAGGAATTTTAAATGGACAAATACATGTTGGTTTAAATAATGAACAACTGCAAATATTAGCACAATCACATTCCAAAACTGTTAAGTGTTCAAGCAGAGACATATCAACAATTGTCGCTCAAAAATTAAATGGAGGAACAACTGTTAGTGCAACAATGTTAATAGCAAATCTACTACATTTGCCTATAATGGCAACTGGAGGTATTGGTGGTGTTCATCGTGGGGCAGAAATGACTTTTGATATTAGTACTGATTTAATAGAACTTGGACGTACTCCTGTAGCTGTTGTTTGTTCTGGTGTTAAATCTATATTAGACATTGAAAAGACATTAGAATATCTGGTTAATATATTTTTTTTTGCATTTTTAAAAAATAATATAATTATTACAATAGATATTTATAACTATTTTTATTTATAGGAAACTCATGGAGTTCCAGTTATAAAAATTGGTAAAACAAATTATTTTCCTGCATTTTATTGCACTGAAACATTTCAGAAAATAAAAGCGCCACATAAAGTATCAACTTCAGAAGAAGCAACAGAAATTCTTAAAAAACAAAGAGAATTAGGTTTTCAAACAGGAATATTGTTTACTGTCCCCATTCCTGAAAAGTATGCATTGGATTCTAAAGAAATGGAATCAGCTATACATAAAGCTCTAGAAAATGCAAAATATCAAAATATCAGTGGAAAGAATGTTACACCATTTTTACTAGAAGAATTAAATAGAATTACACATGGTCAATCTCTTCAAGCTAGTAAGTAATTAAATTCTTTGATATAAAATTTAAAAAAGTATATATAAGATAAATGTTTATATATTTTTTTTAAATTATGAGATATGGCACTCATAGAAAACAATGCAAGCGTAGCAGCAGAAATTGCAGTGAATTTGGCAAAAAAATATGTTCAAAATTCTTTTAACAACAACACATCTGAATGCATTTTTGTATCAAAGCGAAATCCAGTAAGTAAAAAAAGAAATATTTATATATTCTGAAATGTATATAACATTATCTATTTTGTTTCCATTATGCAATTTGTTTATGTTATAGATTGTAATTGGTGGAGCAGTAATGGATACCACATTGCAAATAAAGGAGTCTGAGATAAAAGTAAGTCAAATCTTAAGTCAGAATTATACTAAATAACCAATTTTTCTTATATTCATATATCAGAGAAGTTATAGAACGTTTAACAGTATTTACATACAATTACGACCACATAAGTTTTATGTACATTTAAGAATATTTAATAACATGAACTTATAATATAGTATGGGGAAGAGTGATATGATATAATAATATGAATCACTAAAATTATAAAGCATGATTAAAGTAAAAGTTAAAAAATTATACAGTATATTGAAATAAAAATATAAGATAGAATATTTTGAAAAGGAATATTTTTTTAAATTAAATTTCTTTGAGTTGTTTAAATATATATTCTTAATGTATCAATCCAAGACGTATTTGTAAGAATTCTTCCAAAAAATTGAAAAAAAAATCTATTTAAGATAAGCGTTTTCCATTTTGTATAATAATATGCATAATTATAAAACTAATGAACTGATTTTATATTTACACTTTTTCCCATACTTGGCTATGGTAGTCCTATTGGGTTTATCATGTACGAAATAACGTACATATCATAACTAACCATTTACAGATACAGTAAATTGGATTTCTTAAGCAGGCACTATTCAAAGCTCCCTCTCTTTCATTCTTCTCAATATACATATTACATTTAAACATCAGATATAAATTACTACACATGTTAAACTTTTTTAAAACCTTTCTTATGGGATCATAATTCATTGTTGTCGGGATACATTGTATGACTAAAACATAGAGATATGAACCTTTTTAATTTAACTATTTGACGATTGAACGAATCAAAGGAACGAATTAAAACGTGAAAAATAATATCGTCCCTTTTTAGTTAAAAGTTTTTTTAGTTAAAGCTTATGCTAATTAAAAGTAGCGTGTAGATCTTCACTTCTGGGCGGCTTGCAGTAACATATTTGCCTCTTTCTAAATGATCAGTTTAAAAATCAATTAATACTATCTATTATTTGTTTTACATATAATATATCCTTATATACATTTAGTGGCAGAGGCTGTATGTCTGCGAGGTGTAAGCTTTTATATTATTTTTATTATTGTAGCTTAGTACATTCAATGATAATTCGATGGCCTGATTAAGAAAGAACCCTTGAAATGCAATTTTTATCTTTTCTCTCTTTTTTTTTTATAATAATTAAAAATTATGATATGAAAAAGGAAAAATTATGATATAAAAAAAGGAACATATGTATTGAAAAATGACATCTCATTGGCAATACGCGTTAATGAATGTAATAATGGTTTCTTTGATAGTAATCTATGCTTTACAACGTACCGTGCTAGAGAATACCCTGTTTTCCAGACTGATATAATTATGAAAAAGACAAAATATTAAATCTGAAGTTTAATGATGAATCGCATTAACTCGTATAGTCTCATGATTTAATTAATATTCTCGTTATTCTAAACAAGAGTAAACGAAATAATGTTTCGACATATATCATTGAACCATGTGAACTCTGGCTTTTTTCTTAAACAGACAATCGATATTTAGTATTTGACTACCATACATTGCTATATACAGTTCTACTAATACGTATATTCATTATCTTTGCATTCATAAACGTATATAATCCCTAAGATTCGATTAATCCTAGCTAGGAAGCCAATTACTTTGAGTATCGTATTATATTTATACGACTTACTGCACAAATCAATACAGACTACTCGCGCTGCATGTATCGTTTTATATAAAAAGAACTAGGAATTTATAGTCGTTACTCTTATGCGGTGACTTGTGTGTTTGTCTTTTTGTGTATATAAAAACACATATATATTTACTACATATATACATATGTGTTTTTTTATATATATATATATATATTCACTAATATACGTAGATCATCGAAACAAGACAGATTTGCTATTTCTTTTTTTCCTTTCTTTTTTTTTTTTTTTTTTTTTTTTTTTTATAATCATATTTTTGCTGAAAAAAAATCAGTTTGGCAGTAGTATCCCACAATATCCTCCGATAACTATCGTATTTTAATTCTCAGGAATGAAATAAATAAAAAAACATTTGCATGATAAAAACCGATTAACCTTTCACACACCTCACCGTTATCGTAATTTATCGTAAAAAAATTTGATCACGAGCAACACATTGTACTCTACTTCTCGTGATCTAATGCAATCATGCGTGTTCGAATAACTGAACAATTTTTGTCGTTTTTTTTTTTTTTTTTTTACATATTTTTATTGGATTGTAGTCCAATTTGTATATTGGAAACAGTGAAAATTGGAGCATAATCTCTATTATTCGCATAATTGAACTCGCGATAAAGATAAATATGATAATTAAAACTTTAAAATTTTTTAATTAAAATAGAAATCAAATAGCAGAAAAATGCCGCATTTTATGTAATAGCGACGATAGTTACATTTTACATTGTGACATACTACTCACATGATTCGCGCGGTAAAAATCAGTATACAACGGCTCCGTGTTTGAAACGTTCTTTAGTTCGGTTTAAAGAGAAGTAGTTTCGTATAGGAAAACTTACTGCTAAAAATAAATCTACAAAAGTAATTGATTATTTTCTTCTTCTTTTTTCTTTTTTTTCTTTGTTCACCGACCGTGCAAGGACGGAAAGACATGTAAGGAATACGCGTAGAAAGAGAATCGAAAGGATACCGAAAGGCATTCCACAGACCTTCCTCTTTCCTTATATGCAGTTTCGACGCACTTCTGCTTTCTTTTTTTCTCTTTTTCATAATTTTTGTTTGTTTTTTTTTTTTTCTTTTTCTTTTTTTGTTTTATCCCATTGATTTCTTGGTTCATACTTCCTTGTATGTAATCGTTCGTGTCGATTCTCGCTTCACCGTCCGTTATATGTCGTTACGCAAAAAGAATTTTATTTTGTTCATCAGCACTTCGGATAGCATTATCATACAGACTTTGCACTATGTATGATGTCACAAGAAAAATGTATCTTTAAAATCTCATTTATTTAGTGAATTCCATTTAACACGGTGACTTCGAAGAAACGAAGCCGAGAAAATTATCGATAAAATTATATACACTAGTCTAAACTAGCGTCGATTGAAACAGTTTCATCTTGTAAATTAATTTCTATCGTCGACTAACATTGGGATCCAGAACGTTGTTTTATTCGATAATATAACGAGGATTAACGATACATTTTTCTTGCAACGCGCAAAACTTTGAACGTTATTCGCTTATTGTGGGCTGGTGTGCTCGTGAGGTCAGTAGAATCTTTAGAAACCTTAGCTCCGGTTTGTGGACCTATCCTTTAAAAAATGAAGATACGCCTTAGTATTTTATATAATTTGATTTGGTCGTTCGTTTATGTTATTAATCTCGTCGCGATATCGATTTATCTCGTTTTGAGTTAAACTTTTTGGTCTTTTTGATTCTATATTTCTTATTTATTTATTTATTTTTTTCATTATTCTAATATTCATCCCTGCAATCTTACTTAATCTCTCTTAATTTAACGATTATTCGAATCGGACGTGACTTATCTATCTTCGCGAAACAAATGCTCGCAATTCGCACAGCATTTCGTTTTGGAATACTAATGGAATAATCCTACCTATTCTAGAAAAATTTGATATATATCTACATAAATTAACGATGTGTCTGTCAGTTAATCTCGTTTTCTAAAAATATACCGAAAATTCGAAGAAGAAAACTCTAAGAATCAACATTACCAAAATGCCTGATTCTAATTTGATCACCGGAGTTCATGGAACGGATATTGGATAGAAGAATTCGATGAAAATAGAGGATCATTAATGGAAATTAATGGAAATTAAAATTAACGAAATAATTAAATTCAATACGATTGACGCAAATCCTCTCTTCGATAATGAAATTGAATCGAATCAAAATAAGTAGAATTGATGTATTTTTCTCTTTTCACTTCTCACTCTATCCAGTGTGAAAAAGAAAAATTGGATAAATTGTTGGCGTCCAATTTTTTGAAGTTACTTCTTTTCTTTCTCGTTATTTATTGAATATCTATCGCACGTAAATATAGAATAATTTAACATGTACATAAATACTTTTTATATAGGAAAACAAATTTATAATTAAATGCGCGTTCGAAATAAGTTTATATACATTTTCATTTCATTTTAATAGATAATAGATAAAAATAGAAAGATTAGATTGAGAAAATTAATAAAAAAAAAAAAAAAGATTAATTTAATTTTTTGACAACTTGTAATTTCAAAACTCTTCAACAACTTTATATGAGCAATGTTCATTTAGCTCATTAAGAAATGAAGAAAATTTCAAAAAAAAACTTTGAGCATTATATTGAATATTTCAAATAAATTATGCGATCACACTAATTATGCACGCGTTTAACTTACGATAAAATTAAGAAAATTAAAAAAATTAAGAATTAAGAATTAACGATAAAATTAAGAAAAGACAACGCGTATATATATACTCTTAATTACACTCTTAGTAACATTTTCTTCGTTTAATTAATAACACATGTTTACGAGCCTTGAATTTACAGATTCTTCCTGATCGCCAATAATTCATCGATGGAAAATAAAAAAAAAATCGATCAAGTAAAATCATCCATATCCCATATACCCAAAGAAAAAATGGACACAAAGAAGATACCAATTGAAATATTCCTCTCCCCTCTTAAAACAAAAAAAGTAAAATCATTCGACTATTATTATTCAATGAATCAGCATTATTCAAATTATTATAGAATCGACATTTACTTATTTAAACAACTTATTTTAACAACTTATTCAATCATTGTTTATACGCAGATGTCAGTGATTCGATAATTGCGGGGACTGTTCACGACATTTTCTTGGATTTAAATAACTAACAACGAAGAAACGAATGAGCGTGAGATATCACTACGATATCTGATACGAGGTTAAACGAAAAATTAATATCACAGCAAGAAAGGAAAAAAAAAAGAAAAAAGAAAAAAAACTATAAGTCTCTGTGAGCAGAAGATGGGACTAGATCTCTAAACCGGTATGAAATTATGAAACTAGATCGAGAATAATCTATTCGTTCTCTATATTCGCGCGAAGTTACGAAGAAACAGATTACATTTGTACGAACAACGCGTGATTTGAAAGACAAAAAAAAAAAAAAAAAGAAAGGAAAGGATCAAAGCAGGAATCTCCCTTCGGATTCGACGGAAACGTCGATTTACGCGAAAATCAATAACCTGAATATAATATCTTTCGATACGTCTCTACAATCCGTCGTACCTATAATAACGCGTGTATTGTCTTTTCGAGCGAAAGATCTGCTCTCTCTTCCTGCTATTAAGTTTTTTTTTTTTCCTTCGAATCGAAAGGAACCGTCATCATTGTTATTATTACGATTATTCTTGGATACAATAATACAACGCAATAACAAAATTCTCCAAAATTGTCTCTCGTATTTAACGATCAATTAATTCGACCCTAACTATTATTCGATCAGGAATGAAAAATCCGAAGGTTGATTCGCTTCTCTTTTCTTTTTAAATAAAAAAAAAAAAAAGAAAGAAAGAAATTGTCCTTTCGTATGGTATTAACATAGTATTATTCGCGCGTGTATATCAGAGCCACGCATATACAGATAGGCTTACTTATACACGGTGATCTCGGCAGACCGATTGCTCCTGTAGAGGAGACGGTTCGACGTGTTTCGCCACCACTTCCATAGTCAGGTGCGCCTGCTTTGACCACCGGCTGTTATACCCGTGCCCGGGCTGCCACCGTTCGACAACCACAGTCTCCTGTTGAACTCTCGCATTTCGTAATTGTTGTTGCCATTGCTTTTCTCTCTGTTACCGCAATTATGATTGGCCGAGGTAGGCGTTGTTTCCTCGAGGATCAGCGCGCAATGACTGTTCGTGTCGCTGTCCGCCCCACCGTCCTGCAAATTGTTCGCCAACAGAGGATGCCTTCCGGTGTTGCATTCCTCCGTTTGAATCAACAACGATGCGTTTCCTGAAATTCAAATTTTCCCCGTTAACAAGATAGACGATTTTTCCCAATTCTCTCGAGCAACGATCTTTTAATTTTTCTCCTTTACTTTAACACGCTGTGTCTTTTTGAAAAGTTTTGAACGATAATTCGAAAAATTTTATTCTTCTCTCGCGTTTTGTAAATTGCAAAATTTTCCTATTTTTCTCGCTCCTTCTTTCGTCAACCATTCCGTAATATAATTTTCATTATCGACGAATTCTCATATATGTACGTATGCGTACAGATACGGCAAAACAATCGCGAGAACCTTTGACTTTTACACCGCTATGCTATCATTAACCATCCATAATGACATTGTAACGTTAAGGTAGTTGTTGATCTACATCGCGTTGTTATCAGTCTTTTATTACACTGTCTCCCTATCAATTTAGCTTGATCGAGCTTGTTCGTTCCGGATCCACGTTGATCGCACGCATTCGCGCAGATAACACCCTCTAGATTAGCCAAGCCGATAATGAACACTCGAGGACTTTTACAATCTTTCAGATTAACGTCGTATGTAACGTCGTAAAGATAAGAAATAGGAGGATAGTTGAACAAGTTGCGGATATATTCTCGATCGGTTCGGATCTAAATTCGATTATAAGGGGAGATAATATACATTGGACTATTCTTCCTTTTTTTCCATAACGGAAGAGAAAATAAGATGGGTATTTTTATTATGCTTTTATTTAGGGCGATGCCATCGTTCTTCTTTCCATGCACAGATGGCAAGCAATATATAAGTCGATACATCTTTTTAATTCTCTCTTATACTTGATTGCTCTTTGAAAAATTAATCGGTAATTTTTAGCGTACGATACAGATTCTACGTGTGCAGATTCGTTTCAAAAACGTGGAAAATTTTCTAAAATCTATCACGGAGATTATCCTATGATGAAAAGGGAAAAACTCTGCTTATCGAATTACTCGTCCAATTGGTGGAAGAATTTAACCAATAAAATCGACGGAAGATGATTGTCGAAGCTTCTTTTTAGTCTGGATGGAAAAAAATAAAAAAGTCGTGAAGGAATGATCAATTCTAGAAAAAAAAAAAAAAAAGAAAAGGACAAATTGACAAGATCTCGATGAAGCATTCTTCATCTGCTGTCTTCTCTTCAACAGTCATTAACAATCGAAAGATCTCGAGAAGATAATGCTGAAGATTTCCGATCGCGAAACTGCGAGATTTTATCGAAACTTTCGTTATAAAATATTTTAACATCGGTAGAAAAATTGGCCTGGTGAAAAAATCGATATAATTCTCATAAATCCAATGGAACAGGGATAGAGATGGCTTGTAACGATTATAAACTGTGCGACTGATAATAATAGAAATTTAAATAGAATCAGTTTTCGCGCTGTGATCAGCGATATCAACGGGTTTCACGATTTGACCTTTGACTAAAAAACCATATACTCTCTGGTCTCGCTATCGAGTTTAAAATTCGTTCTATCTGTTTGTGTAATTATGAGACGGTACGAACAGGGGGTGCTAAATACTTATTATACTCGAGCACGCAATGCCCTACTTCTTCTATTCCGATCCCAAAACGTGGAGAGCCAGGCCGACGAGTTATATCGCTTAAATGACTAGCCCCCACGATCGCCAGGCTCAACATGGAATTATTTCACATTCGCCTGTGAAACGAGCCGACTTTCGTTTCTCCATGCACGCAGGGGTTTCTTCCGTGTCGTTAACCCCTTTGTTGTTTCGTGCCAATTATTTTTCGGCATTTCTTTTTTTTTTTTTTTCTTTCTTTCACACATACCTCTCGCTCGAAATGTTCGGTATTGTTCGGTCACCCTCCAATTTACTCGAAATACTTCCAACCTCCAGGGATTAGAAGAACTTGGAGAATTTTTTTTCCTCGTTCGCGACTCGACTTATCCAGATCATAAATCTTCGTTTCGAATTTGTTACGAGGATCGAAGCTCGCGTGTTTCGATGATAGGATTTGCCTTCTTTTCGTAGTGTAAACGTATTTATTCGAAATCGCATGCCGATGGAACAGCATAATCGACACCGATCTCGACCGAGTGCTGTACTACACGCTTTGGTATTAACGTATCAAGTTTATCTTCGAGGAATCTCACGTTGATTCTCACGTGATTGTACACGGCTCCGGTCAGTTTCGTTGTGTACGTTCCTCTTCGTCAAGGAACTATTGAAACTTTGGTTTTCGTGCTATTCAGCAGCTTCGTTTTTTAGTCTCTTTAGCTCGCTCGTATATACGAGATATACCGACACGGTTCCGTGAAAAGAGAAATACTTGGAGACAGCTCGTCGTCGTTTGTTCCCGTTCCAATTTCCCAATTTCTCATTGACATCGATGAACGGTTAACTTCGTGTTTATCCAATTATCTCTCGTTACTCTTTTAATCCTATTTTTCTTTTCTTCTCTTTTCCTTTCTATCTTTCTTTTTTTTTTTTTTTTTTTTTTTTTCGTCACACTTTTGCATCGTTTAAACCGCGTAAGTGCTATTGACTGCGAAGCCAGCCAGCTGCGAGAGAAGTCGATGAAAGAAGTGAGGAAAAGAAAGGAAAAGGGGGAGGAGAGGGGAGGGGAGGGGATGTAATAGGAATCGTGGGATGACCTTAATAAACGTTAATCCATTTGTTTGGTAAATCTCGAAACGAAAATTTCATTTTCAGCGGAAATCCCCGATAAACCAGTTGGCAGCTTCTGTGAGAATTTCCAGTTGAGGGAAAATGTATCTTTTTATATATATCTTTTTCCCTCGTGAGCTTCCTTAAAGTAAAGTAAGCAAAAGTCTGTTTAAAAGTTCCGCGAGACGTCCCATGAACACGTTTACAGTTAGATTACGAGCTTTCCTCCTTTCTTCTTTCTGTTTTTTTTTTTTTTTTTTTTTAATATCGTTTGATAGGATAATTTTATACGATTCACTTCTCTACACTCTGGTATATAAATCCTTTAAAAAATACTTCGGCACAAGACTATTTAAACACTTGGAAGTAATCATAATAACACTTCTTGATAATGTGCACAAATGACGATACTTAGAAAACTTGGCCTAATGCCATACCTTCTTACGTCTATCGCTCAAGATCTCAAACGTGTACAACCCATCCCTGTACGCCTTGAGACCTTCAAATCGTTTCGAAACTTTATTTATTTGAGAATTAAAACTTTCAAAATCTTTTTCCAAAGATAAATATTCCAAAGTTTTTTACAAAAATTTGCGGGCAGAAGAAAAAGAACACGTCGCGTTCCCTTCGCTTATCCCCATTTCTAACTGGTGGAAAAGGCAAGAGGTTTCCGTAAAAGTTATAGAAAAAAAAAATGAATCTAGCGGAAAACATACCGGAAGGGGTGACAGCGTTAGGCAGAGTGGTGCGTCGAACGATGCTCCCGTTGTTGGTCGCTTCCGGTATTACTTGAGAGAATGGCGGTTGCGCGAGGGTTGTGGCCGGCGGCGGTGGCTCCCTTAACAATCGTATCTTCTGTATCATCTCCCTTATCTCGTAACGGAGTATACCGAGGAAACACAATTTGGCGAACGCTATCACGCAGAAGCCCAACACGAACAGCAAGTCGGCAGTTTTTCGCAGCCATCGTATCAACGATTCCTCGCATCCTCTCGCGTATGGTTGACAACTGTCGCTAACGTTGCCAGACGGTCCGCAACAGGTGAGGGGCCATCGGCCAGCGAAATCCTTAGGGCCGGTCACACCGCAGCAGGTGAACTCCTTCTGCAAACGGTCCCATTGCTCGCTGAATCGTAGATCCTTCCCGTACTCCATCTGCAACGAAAAAAATAATCGCGCCAATCAAATTCTATATCGCGCTGTACGTATATCTGTGTGCGTGTGTGTGTATGTGCGTGTAGACGCGAACTAGACGAAAGAACGAAGTTCATAGAACTGGGAAGTTTTCGACTTCGCTCGAAACGTTATCGATCCGATGGATGGCTAAATTTACGCATCGTTCGCCGAAACAGAATCGGCTGCGGGTATTTTTAAATGGATATTTTTAAACCCTTGTTTCGATATCGAACCGTTATTCATGAGTTAGAGACCGATAGATATATATAGCGTTGTTATAGAGTTAAATTATCATTCTCACGAATTTCTCGTGGATTTTTATATTTCTCGTTATACTCGTTCGAAGGATAATTCGCGACGATTCGTGTAATTTGGCAGATTTTCGGTTCGGAAAATAGGTAAAAGGATAAAGATAAAAGAGGCGATAAAGTTTTTTGGAAGGAAGAAAGGAAGGAAGGAAAGGATTTTAGAGCAGCGTGAATGGATAATAGAAATCGTGTGGACGTGGATACTGCGTGTATCCAGGTCGATTATTCGAGGGTACGCACATTTTCCGTCGATTATGCGATCGACCTAGATAAGAACGGGGCTAAGAATAATGACTGCAGATACGAAATAGAGAAACGAGGCGAAACGAGCCAAAGATCAGAATTGTTAATAATCCCCGTGACACTGATTTCTCATCGTGACGAGTAACGAGGTGCCGGTAAACTAGTTCACTCTTTCTTAATTAGCTCCGCCACCTAGTTCATCCCCGAATATTTTCCAAGCCTGTAACAAATCCGATGTAACTAGCGAAAAAAATACTTTTTCCTTTTTTTTTTTTTTTTTTCATACGAATTTTTTTCAAAAGAAAAAAAATTTGAAAAATACATCGATCGAGATATTAAATCAAGATAAAAATGAAGAGACAAAATTTCAAAAGTTTGAACAACGTGTGCAGTTAATGTACTACGATACGCCAACGTGTAGGATTGATAAAAATTTCAGGCTGTTTAGGCTCAACGAAGTTTATTTAAAGTTTCAACTTGTTTCCGCTCGATAGGTGGTAGTAACGTGGGAACGTCACGATTAAAACTTTCAATCGACAATTAAGAATTCTCTATAAATAAACCATTTATGAAAAGTAAAAGTCAAAGTAGGAATCGATTAATTTCGAGTCTTCGTATTTTCCAATCCATTATTTTTCCCCGTCGAACAACGAAATTATTCATTCCAATCGGTGTTAATTTGCTCTTCGTTCATCCCTCCAAGTATATATATATATATATACATTTACTACTCCGTACTATTCAGAATAACGAAGTCGAGTCGATTGATTTTAAAGTTCGATCGAATCGGTCGTTGCTTCCCCCTATTTCATCTATATGCTTTTATATAAACTTGCACACGATGTAATAATAACGCGGAGCTATATAAAAAAGACAAAGAAACGGCGCAAAGTTTACCGAGTAATGCATATTTATAAATAATTGGTAATATACGATATGAATAACGATGTCACGATATCATGACTGTACGAGCACGTTAAAAATTATAAAGATGCGTCCGATGTCGCAAAATCGTTGCTTGTACGTTTGCAAGAACTAGAACAAAGATACTTCTCGAAACAAATTTAGAGTTATTGAAATGATTTTAATATTTACTCGAGCCTACACCGCGTCCATATAATTCGCCAATGTCTAACGATCGACGTTATATCCTATTCCTTTTAAGGCGGAGATTAAATCGATTTTTGGCCACCGGTCGACCCTGTATATTTTTTATGTTTATCGATTAAACGGTACCGGGAATAGCGTTTCAATACACGTGGACAAAGTTTGATAGAAGAGGGAAAGATCGAATAAGAAATATTGCCACGTAATGAAAATGAGGATTCAATCGGCACCGAGAAATCTCTTTTAAGATTTAGGAAGGGGGAGGATGAAAATGTACGATTGCCACTTAGATTCGCCAAGTCAGGCATCATCCTATTTATGATTCACCGGCGATTTTTCTGCCAGCAACGCGAGCAGTTTGGACTTGATCCCGGCTTCGACACCGGAAACCTATCCTTTTCCTTGGCCGATACTTCGTTGAACGTTACGATGGAAGTGATAAGGGATGCCACGCCTCCCCTATTTTCCTTTCCTTCTTTTTCTCTCCCTTGAAAACCGATTTCTCTACTTTTTTTTTCTCTCTTTTTTTTTTTATTTACTACGCTCCTCCTTCGATACCATTATTCGGATTTTGGGAATAAAAAAATTATTATCGCCGTTGTTCGAAATCGTTTTCGAGGCGAGAGATCGAGAAACGAGGGAGAGGCGCGAAAGAATTTAATCGAACATAGGAGAGACGTTTTAAATTATTCCAACGCTAAGACATGCGATATACCGCGGGGCTTCGATAATTTCTTCAACCCCGCTCGACGTATTCTTTCGCGTCGGTATATCTTTTTTCGCATTCTCGCGTTTCTTTCTTTTTTTTTTTTTTATCTCCCCCATTTCGCACGAATCGAGGGAAAAATCGAACGGTTGGAACTCGATTCGAGTAGATTTATTCCCTCGTAAGAAATCCATCCCCGGGGCTCTTGATCGCGATATTACCGATTCTCTTATTGCGAAAACGAGCCACTTATCTCTCGCTAACGACAACCTTCCCCTTCTATACACGCGTATAATGGCCCACTCGTTCATCGAGCATAAAACTTGACGATATTTGCTCGTCGTCCACGATTATTCTCCATTCTTCTTTCTTTCATACCGACCCAGCGGTACTGAGAACTACTCGTTCAACTCGTTTCGAAAGTATCTTCGTTCGATATCGTCTCGTAATTGTGAACAAATTTGATACAAATCTGGATAAGGGAACACGTATTTCCACAATAAAGCGATTCCGTATCGCTCGGATCTTGTCGAATTACGATCGAGAAAGTGGGTGAAATAAAATTCGTTCGAGATTCGTTCGCGAAAAGTGATGAGAGTTTCCTCCGTTAGTTGACTTCCAAAGTTTCCACGGTGGAAATCTACGATTAACTTTTTCCACCTACCATGAAAGGTCGTCTTGAGAGGTGAAGTTGGCTGGAGATAACACGGTCTGATAAAGCCACATCGAATACACATATCAAAAGAAAAGAAATTGCTTCGCAAACTTCTTACTCTGGCCGAAAAGTGTCTGACCGAGATAATATAGGTCATTGAAGTAAGGAAGGAGAGAATTATACGATTGGATCGCTGGACCATGATTAGAGTCTAGATTCCAGGATTTTGCCAATCAAGTTCTCCGTGAAAAACTTCTATTACAGGATAACATAGTATAAAAAAAAAACAAGAAAAAGAAAAAAAGTGAGAATTCTTTTATCCATTCCTGAAAACCGCTTCCAGGCATGGCGAAGTTTAATTAATAATCCCTATTACTTTGCTTACTTTGCTATGTATACAATTTAGAGAAACGTGTAAAAAAAAAAAAAAAATAAAAAAACTGAATGCATGCGAAAGACACAATCTCGGCTACTTCTGATGCACAAAAAGGTGGCTTCAGAAAGAAAAAATTACGAAAATAAGGAAGGAACGAGAGGGTAAAGATAAATACTGACCTGCAATCGTTGCCTGAGAGTAGGCCTGAGCTCGGCGCGCATCCTCTCAAACCGGAAGACCCAAGCGACCCCGATCACGGCGTCGCCGAAAAGAAGCGCCAGAAGCAGGACCCAATAGGCGTTGAGAAGTCTTGCGCTCAATCGCCTGGCCGCTATACAACCCAACAATTGCACCAAACCAAGCTGCGTGGCCAGTGCCAAGTAAGCGTAAAGGGCTGTCGGGTCGTATGCACGGGGCACCCCAGGCACCACGTACCGGCGTGGATCACCGGTGAATAAAAGCGTTCGTGAGACCGCGGCGGCGAAGCCTAGCGCGCTACCGAGCAGCACCAAGTTACAGGTGTAGATCCAGAGCCGGTAATATCGCATCGCGACGTCCTGGCCACACTCGGCGCGTCTTTGGGACGTCACCGACGCCGCCGCCTCGTCGGCGACGCACGAACGATTACTGTCTCTTCTGTTACCTCCTTTAAGTATGTCGTCGTTCTTATTGTTATTGTTAATGTTAATTGTTGTTGTTGTTGTTGTTGTTGTTGGTTGTCGTGGTGGTGATGGTAGTGTCAACGGAGTGGCTGTGCTCTTGACAGTCGTCGAGCAGGAATAAGAAGGGTGGCTTCGCGTTGCAGTCCTTGTTCGCTGTCTTTTGGCTGTGCGTCGACTGCGGGGTGACTGAACGTTGCAGCAGCATCACCGTCATACTATCGGTGCCTCCCTGGTACGCGTGTCCTCGTCGTTAAGGATTATACCGTCCGGGTAGAGAATGGAGGCGTGTGTGTGTACGCGCGTGTGTGTGTGTATGAGTGAGTGGGCGTGTGCGTGTGTGTATGTTTATCGAGATTGGGAGAGCTTCCTCCGCGTCGAGGTGGACGAGCAAATGTGCAGAGTGAGAAACGGCGCGTGTCACGCGAGGCCCGATACCAGGTTGTATTGTAACTTCTCGGGAGAGGTTCTATGTACTCTTTTCTCTCTTCTTTCACCCTCTCCTCTTTTTCCCTCTCCTTTTCTCTTCTTCCCTTTCTTTTTCGATTCTTTCTTCGCAATCGCCGATGAATGATTTTCCTGTACCGGGAAAAAAAAAAAAAATTGGAAAAAGTCATGATGATCTGTGTGGACGTGTGTAATAGGACCAATCGCTGTAAAAATATAAAGTTTCGCGCGATTCGAATGGCTTGCATGTATATATATATATATATATATATATATACGAGCGCCTGGAATATGCTTACCCGACCGATAGTTTACAGCGAGCAGTCTCTGTTCACTGGGTTAGGGGATTGTGTTGCCTCTGTGTTAATAGATTGATTAGGACCAGTTTGATTACGGATTACAGCGTTCGAAGCAACCGCTTGGACAATTGTCCGTCTGACAAATACGTTCTATCGTTACTGTCTGACCAGAACGCTAGATTACTACTCCATTATTTCATTGTTCAAGCTCCTTGAATTCTACTTTCTTACGTTAGATAAAAGATTCGCCTATATATATAGGTAAAAATCATCGTTGTATTTATTAATTCTATTCTCGTTATTACTCCATCCTCTTAACGATTCATGAATGATTTCACGGATCGTGATTCGATGATCGGAAATCACCTTGCTGTTTCCTTTGCTCGAAATTGAATTGAGAGAACGGGTTATCGAAAGTTCGCCGCGAAAGATGCACAAGCCAAACGAAGCAGGCAAGGAACCTCTCTGTTTACCCGAAATTGATGGCGCTCGTTAGCAGGACACGATTCGAGGTAAACGATCGAAACAGAAAGCAATCGAGTGTCGGGGAAAACGGTTTCGGCCTTTTGTTCCGGTGTGGCAACAATACCGCGTCACAGATTCGTGTCAACGATGTAAAGCAATAAAGTTGCCCGATAGGGGACGATTTATCTTGCGGAATATCGGGCACCGAAGCGTCGACCGTCCCGTCCGTTCGCTTTCTCTGTCGAGGTAACCGTCGAAAATTGATAAAAATATCGGTGTAAGAGCGAGCGAAATGCTCATCAATAAAGCCGCGAGCAAGGAGAAAGCAATAAAGTTCACCGATATATAAAGCTAGCGCGGATATTATAGGCACGAAATGAAAGAATTAATCCTGAGATTGTCTGGTTCGAGGAATCGAACTACCGTAGGAGGTACACGTAGGTATTTAGTTATAATCTCTCTGGATATTCGGAAAAAGAGGATATTTCGTTTGAAGAATTCGATAGAGGAAGGGTGAAAACGAAGATGAAGGAAATGAGATTTTTACTTGGATTATCGTATCTAATATTAATCTTGTAAAATCATCGTGATACGAACGGTTTTCTTGCAGTTGTTTTTTTTTTTTTTTTTTTTCTAAACAAAATTTCGAAAGGATTCTTCTCTCGATTTCCCAAGAAAGACACGCACAATCGCCTATTATCCGATATGCAATGAGCGGGATACGGGAAAGAGTAATTATTAGCTTTCATCGTGATAGATCACGTAGAAGCAATATCGCTCGCCGTGAAACGGCACGAACAGGTCACTAGCGTGTACCTCGCTAAATTGTATTTCTTTCTGACAGTTCTAGCGTGCAATAGGCAATTCTATTATCGATCTCCCTCAGCCAGCCAGCCAGCCGTGTTGCGCTGTGCTCTCTCTTTGCGGGGAGGAACGAGCAGTTAAACAACTGCGAATGAAGGAAAGACGAGGAGTAAACGTACTGATGCAAAAAAAAAAAAAAAAGGATCAAAATTACGAAATAACATTCCATACGTATCACCGCATACGTATCGTACTCCACGAAGCGAAAAGGTGAAAAGAGAGAGAAAGAAAAAAAGAAAATTGCATCCAAGAAAATATACAGATACAAATTTGTATCGATGCAATTTAACGTTCGATCACATACGATATTTTCAGACGAAACTATAACCATATATATATTTTTCATCGCTCACTCTCTTTTTCAAAATTCTGATAACCAAATCCATTACACACGCGTTCAGGGAAATATGATGCAGAACTGGAAATTTTTCAAACCCAGCAGAGGGATGATACTGTCAGAAATATATATATATATATATATTTATATATATGTATACGTACCAGAGATGCGCAGCTACTGGGCATTGGTTATTTTTAACAGAAATCATATCGGTAGCAGCATCGAGGGATCGCGTTTCTTATTAGACGGCTTACGTCAAGCCAACTTGCTTTCGTTTCGTTCGAATTAGAGGAAACTGTGATCGTTCGTGTGTAAGAGAGGGAGGGAAAGGGGGGGTATACGTGTATCGAAGCGAGGGAAATGTGTGTACATAAACGAGCAACGCACAAATAGATGTAGTAAATTCGATCGTGGGACGAAATGTCGTCGGTGGTCTATCATCGTTGTCAAACGAATTTACATTTAATAATATCGAGCTGACAAACAGGGGATGACATTTAAGACCGATGGAATCCTGTTAAATTTTCTTTCACGTATCGTTGGATGATCAAGCCTTCCTTGCCTCTAAAAGCTTGATAGCTTCTTTCCCAGCGGCCACTCTCTAAAGTATTCATCGTTCGCTTGCTTTCCGCCTCAAAAGCTCGGCAAATACGGTAAATAGAGTGCAGAGTGTCTATTCCGTTAATGAGAACTTTGTTTCGAACCATGTTAGTACTCTGAGCCGAATATAAACCAGAATTAAACCGAAAATGAAGAATAGAGCTTGGATATGTAAGCAGATTGTAGATTCTTTGTATCCTGCGAACGATTTATAAGCGTTGCTTCTATTAACAAAATATTGAAGGAACTTGTCACTAATTTATCACTCAACGATATATAATCCTTCGTGAAGCAAAGAAATATACTCACGGTATATTATTACATAAGTTATTTGTCATCTTGCACTGTTTCTTATCTTATTTACCGCTTTATTTAGATTCGTATTTGCTGTGTTGGATTTTCCTCGTACAGGATATTTTAATGTTTCCGTAAACTTTTAACCCGATGCACTCGATATGAAAGATTTTATAATTAAATGTTCGCAGTTACGAGTTTGCTACGAATTCTGTTTGGAGGGAAATTGTCGATTTGAATAACCGATGAGTCGTTGATCGTGCTCAAAGCGTTTCTGGAAAAAGAGCGTTTGCCAATGAGAAGAACTAATTACCTAAGATTGTCCAAGATTGAAGGTTTATATAAGACGATAATTGCGAGGGGGGGGCGAAAGATTTGAGAAAAGGGAAACGTTGACAAAATGTATAAAGGATTCACGGATGAATTAACGGGTTTGAATTGTTGGCAGAGAACGAAGATGTAGGCACGTATGGTTGGGAATCGCTGCACCAGAGTCCTCTCGAGCCCGTGTTGGAATATATGTAGCTACGTGTATAGATAAACACATGGAGTGAGAGAGAAGTGGAGGCGATACATGCATACATCCGTGCTTCAGAATGCACACACGTACATGCACAGATACGTGTACGTGTGTCCATCCTGTGTGGGTGGTTAAGTGCACGTTGTGCGGGATCTAAGAAAAGAAAGAGAGTAAACAGAAACGAGGGGATCGGGACGGGACAAAAAGAAATCTCGTCGTCGATAAATTTTCTTCTAAGATCTTCAATGGGGGGGGGGAGGGAGGGGAGGTATAAAAGAGAGGTGTAAGAAGAAAAGAAAGGAATTGGTTTGGCAAGTGTCGCAAGTTTTCTATGTTCTTTGTGAAAATGAATTATCGATATGCTTGTATACTGTGTATCGATGTTGACAATATACAAAAGTAGATGAAGTAGAAGAAAGAATGATAACGGAAGAAAGTGAAGGGCTCATCGATCGTTTAACCCCTCTTGCGCGCTTGCTCGAATACATTTACAAATTAGACTTGGATGAAAATTCAAACTTAATAATTTTGATTTTTGAACGAAAAGAATTGCCGTACGATATCTAGAGAATCGTAATTTATTAATACGATCGTATCGAAGAAAAAAAGATTGGTAAGATGAGGATTCAGACAGTCAATGTCCTGGGTCAATGTTCAGCGTGTTCAGGTTGGTGCGAGTACCGGTGAAAAAAAGCGGGGACAATCGATCCCCACAGGATGATCCCTTTTTTTTCGCCTCCGGTGTCGCGTTAGCTTGAAAAAAAAAGAGACAGAAATCTCTCTCTCTCTCTTTCTCCAAGCTTAGAACAGAGAGTGAAGAGAGACCTGACCTTGTCTAGTGAATTAAACGACATCGCGAATACCTTCAGAGGAGAATAGATGTCGGTGTCTTTTTTAATTAAAATTCTTTCGTTACACGGTAGAAATGAAAGGAGCGAAAGGGGGATGGAAAGGAAAAAAGAAACACGAAGGGAGGGAGGGTAGCCAGGAAGAGGAGCGGTTTTATGCGAGAGAGCTTTTAATTAGCTATCGGCGCGAATGGTTTGTTACCGTTTGGAGGAGAAGCTGGATATACCAAAGAAGGGAAAACCGTGAAACGGTGGGTTGAAACTCGACCGAGCCGAGGACGAGGGCAGAAGGGGGTTGACGTTATGCAATCCTCCTGTCGACCTTCCCACAGAAATTTATCATAGCTTTTCCACGGATCCCTTTCCTTTCTCTCTCGTCGCCATTCAATGACAAAACACAAATTCATTCGATGCCTATTCCATTGTGAAGGCCCCGCCTCAGCCTTGTATCCGTCATATTAGTACCTTCTTCGCGGTTTAATTATTCGCCACGTCTTCCGAATAGACGAAGATTCTCTCTTTGGAAGATTTTGATTTTCTCATTTTTCTTCTTCGCTTATGTTCGTTCACGAAAAAAAAAAAAAAAAAAAAGAAAAGAAAAGAAAAGAAAAAACGGGGAAAATCTCTCGACGAAAAAAACGCTATGGACCGCTCCTAAAATTTCGGAATTCTTGAATAATTACCGATGGTGTTATTATTGGCTTTTCGCCCTGCACACACGTGACTCCACACTGCTGCCAGAAAATCGAGGAAAACCAGCTGATTACGAAAACGAAACGGAGAGGGGAAAAAGGAAAGAGAGACCTTTCGAGAAGTCCCCCCTTGTATGTCTCGTTACTGACCTTTAAACGTGCGTTACGCCGCTGTCACGGTGACACACCATGGTGAATCGAGCACACACATCGTTATAAGAATCACTAATGTCACGAATGGGATTAAGCGTGAACGGTACGAGCGTTGGTTCAGCGAGACAGTCACGTCACGTCTATAAGCATCGCCGCGACCGCGAGCCTCATCGAGACTGTTTTCCTTCTCGTTCATGCCAGAAGCACTGGCTTCCGCCGTTTGCTTTTACTGCTGCTTTCCCACCACTGTCGTTCACCACCATGATCCCACGTTACTTGTCCTCCGCTTCGTCATCCTTTCCCTCGACCTTCTAAACTCGCCTCGTCCCTATCCTCGTTCCTATTTAGCCTTACGTTTGATCTCGTTGTAGCTGGTGGCAATCGAGCGGGACCAACAGCTTAAACGCATAACGAAACGAACAAACACTTGGACTCTTAAACACGTACGTACGCGAATTTACCAAACGAATTACCACTACTCGACTTCACGTTTCTCGCGGTACACTGGTAAAAATAATACAAGATCGTTTTAACTAGAAACGGCACACCACGAAATGAAATTCTATTCTTCGGCAGTTTCTCGTGGAAGGAAGACGGCCACTATAGCTGTAGTATCTCTTGCCACTATCGTGGAAGAGACGGTGGTGGTAACGCGGCTGGCATCGGGAAGAATTTTCTCGCGTACGAGGGTGGCTGTCAACAGCGCCCGAGGTAGGCAACCGGACTGACTCGCGCTGCACGGTGTCGGCGACAGACAGCGCGACCACCGACGAGACGGAGATCGACGATCGGTTCGGGTGTACTCGAAAGGGATGAAACGAGAGAAAAGATCGGTGAGAGGCGGCGGTGGCGAGGTTGGATCGTGTGCGAGAGAAAGGGTGCCATTGGAGGGGAGAAAGCTCGATGGGGGTGGATCGAGCGTTGGTAGGGATGGCCGATGGGAAGGGGAAACGTAGCTTTGAGAGAGAGACAGAGCGTGGTGGTGGAAAATCTGTGGTGGCACGTGTGCTTTGAGGGGTGAAGGGTGCGTGGCTAGTAAGAAAGAGAAAGAGTAGTAAATAGAAGAGAGAAAGTGAGACGGTGAGAGAGAAGGAAGATTGGAAATCCGTGAGAATACGTAGGAAATGAGGAATAATGTAAGTAGATTCAGAAGAGATCGAGAAGAAAATAGAAAGAGAATGCAGATGCGAGAAAGGCAAAATAAATGATAGTGAGGAAGGGATGAATAGAGAAGTGAAGGAAGGCCGTCAACCATAGATTCAAGGAGGAAGGGAATAATTAAAATATTTCAGAAAATATAAGCAGTAAGAAAAAATAGGAGGAAAAAAAAAAAAACAAGATGAAAGTAAATGAGTAAAAAAAAAGAGAGGATAATTTGGAAAATCTACGAAAAAAAAGAGCAGAAAGAATGAAAATTTAGATAGAATAGGGAAAAAAGGAAGATAGAAATAATTTTCGGAAAGTGATTTGATAAGATTTTTCAATAATCATTAGAAAAATAAATATTATGCATGGAAAAGAAAGCAAAAAGCTGTTCGAGAAAAAGTATGAGATTTGACAAGGATAATTTTGTGAAACGAGAAATATAAATCATACGATAAAAAGAAAAATAAAAATACAATAATGTGGAGAAAGATGCACGAAGAAGATAAACAAGAAGACAAAACGATTAAAAAAACTGGTTAAAATGGAAAGACAAAAGAGGAAAATTTTCGAAAACGTAGACAGAAGGAAACACAAACGAATATAAATATAATAATTAGAAGAGTCAATGAAAAAAAAGAAAAAAAGAATTTTAAGTATTTTATGCAAAGATTGCATCAATTCATGTTCTCATTCTGTTCAGTGATTTTGCAAGTATCTTTAGATTAAATCCTTGAATTAAATGGTTATGATAGAAATGGAAAAGTGCGCGAAAGGCGCGAAATATTAATCTCCTTGAAAAATTTCCCGCTTTTCCTATATTTATTCTTGATTCATCGAGCTAAAGAAAATTAATCTCTTGAACATGATGTCTCGAGACAGCATGTATTATAAATATAGTTATAATCGAAAACAGGTTTATAATATAATATCTGTACTATAAAATAACCGAAAATGATATCAAAGAAGAAAATAAAATTCTATCATTTCATTTATATATCTATTAAAATAATTCTTGCATTCATTTTCACAAATTCAAATATTTTTTTCTAATTCGTTCTTCTACAAAAAGCATCTGTTATTATTTATATATATATATTATCTCTTTTGGGGATCACTATAGGATTTTTAATTAAAAAGATCATTTTTAACGGGAATAGAAAAAAAATAATATAGACAAGAAGATTAATTACTGATCGCTTACCGTTATTATGTAGAATTCAAAGACGATCGATCAATCGAGCCCCGTAGTATTCGACGCGCGATTAGAGGCGGCGCATCTTTTCCATATTCCGGATCAATAATCGACGTTTTCTTTCAGGACGATGGTAGAACGCATGCCGGTAGAAGCCGAGAAAGTTGCGGCGGGGTCGGACGAAATATCGCCAACGCCTTGATCAGCCTTGGTCTGAATGCTACGCGGTTAATATCCGTTGTAGGTAACGACCAGCCTGGGAAAGCTATAATTAAAAGTCTAGGAGATGGTGGCCAGACCGTTGAGCAGTTGTCAAATATGAATACAGCTAGGTACGCGTTACCTTTCTTCGTTAATTTTCCGCGAACGCTAGATCATCGATTTTTTTTTAAATAAATTTAATAAATTATCTCAACGATAATAATAATTGTTTCTTTTTTATCTTTTTGTCAAAATTATAATTTTCTATTTATTTGTTTAATCATTGATTATAATTTTGTTTTTTACACTCGAATTATATTAAATTCAATAATTATAATTTGAAAGAACAAAAAAAAAAGATAAGATTGTCCTTATGTAGTATTGAATCCAAAGACAGTAAAAATTCATCATTAATATTAATAATTTATCCGCTTTTTAGCAAACAGTTGATCTGGCGTAGTAATCATTGACCCTGTGAATACCATTCGAAACAACTTGTCTGCGATTTCCATTAGCCATTCTTTTGCTTTTTTTATACATACATTCTTTCATACATTAAAAAAACATTTTGACATATATATATATATATATATATATATATATATAAAGATAATATTTATTTTTATATATAATTTTTATTTATTTTTTTTATATATATTTTTGTACTTAATGATTCAAGATGTACCACAATTATCGATTATAAAGGTGAATGTCGTTTCGGAATCGGTGAAATGGAAGTGTTTACGAGTATCAGCCCGAATCTAGTGAAGAAATATCAATCATATGTGGAGAACTCAAGCTTCATTATACTTGATGGCAATCTACCTTTAGATACGATTCAATACTTACTAGAGCTTGCAACATATTCGAAAATTCCAGGTAAGTCATATTTGTATAAGTTTTTCTTCTCTATATATCTGTTTATTAAAATATTTCTCGTATGGTATAGATTATAATTTCAAAACATACGATAAAATTTGATATAATGAATATCTTTATATTTTTATATCAAACATATTTTTATATGTATTTTAAACATATTTTCTGTATAAAATTATATATAATAATTAATAAAAATAAAAAAATAATTACAAGGATATGTAATATTTTAATTTCAATAAATTATAAAGATTATTAGGCTATTGTAATATATGAAATTTTCTTAATTTATATACATATTCAATACATACATTCATAAAAATACTATAAAAAATGGACGGAATTAATTTCTAAAATTAGGCAGATCTCAAGTATAAGATGATGTCACATAATAAAGATATAACTATAAATATCAATTTGTTATTGATATTATTAAAAATAGTTAAAAATTGTTCTGTGACTAAATCCTTTTTTAATGTAACAATAGATTATATATATCCTCCTCTTGCCAATCCTTGATGACTTTGTAAATTGGGCTGCATTTGCATCACTAAATTACTAGATTGTTTGCGCAATCTATATCCGGCCTTTGCGTCTAAATACAAAAAAAATGCAGCTAACCAATGAAACATGAATGAAATAACTGCTAAACCATATGACCATGATAAATGATTAAAATTTGGATACATTAACCAGTCTCTGCGCCAACATTGCCCACCAAATATTGATACTGCTAAAAATAATACGGTACCTGAAATTTAAAAACCAATTGAATAAATAAATTTTATATTGTATAATAAATTTAAATTTTATATATTACATCATATAATTGATGTAAAATTTCTATTTACCTGCTATAGCACAACATGAGAAAGCAGTAGCTGAAAGAATCCATTCATAATTCAATACAAATTTCAAAGGCCATCGAACTAAAGTCAATGCAATTACAACTTGTGCAAAAAATGAAAATAATAAAGCAAGCGTGACAAATGTTTGCACAATCATTAACCATCCTGGTAATAACCACTCTCTGATCACATAATATTCTTCTGAGAATATGTGATGACAACCATCAAATTGTTTATCAAATTGATAATATGGATATCTGAATTGTTCAAAACAATATTCCCAAAGTCCCATATGTTTAAAATTACTGAAAGTTTCTTCATAAGATTCAATCCAATATGGACTAAAATTAAATTAATTAATCAAACAAAATTTATAAAATAATTATAAAAAATATATATATATATATAAATTATAAAAAATATTCAATTTTAAAAATATTTAGAAAATACTACTTTTTTAAAAATCAATGTCAAAAATTAAAATTATTACCTAGTAAATGCCATAACCAACAATAATCCTGCAATATATGTAATTACTCCACCAAATACTACCGCGTCTAAAAAAGAATGACCAATTAATGGAGGTTATGAATATTTTTTTAAATAATACAATACAAAAAATAACTTTGTTTACTTGATGCACGATGATAATCTTGTTTATTAACAGACATTTCGATTGTTTATTGTTGTTAATTACTGAATATTACTGTATATTATTGGCATACGCCAATAAATCTTTTGTTTAGAAAATCCAAAAATAGTCCTTATCGTAAACTTGCCACACCTTTCATCATTTCAGTCTTGCCAACAATATGTACGATATCTTAACATGATCTATAATCAAAAGTTCAAAATATTTATATATTTGTACGAAAGGTATTTGTACAAATACCTTATTAAACGAATTACTGAAATTATATTGTATGTGTAAATAATAATTACTTTGAATATTTAATTTCATTTATTGAAAAATGCATATATTACAAAAAATATATTGTGTTTGAAAGTAGTTTTTTTCTTAATGTACATTCGAGGACGGATAATTAAATTATTACATATTGATATGTTAATATTTTTATATATATAAATTATTATAAATTTTTTATATATAGATTCACCATAGGCAGTGGATATTTGTATTATGAAGTATCTTATACGATGTTTAACAATTTCCTATATTTATAATAAAAAAAAAATTTTTATTGCATACAATCGAGATTCCTTGATAAAATAATTAAGTATATTTCCATTTAATTTTACTTTATGCATTTAAATTTCAAAAATGTTAATAAATAACAAAAAACAATAAAATTAATATATAAAAATTTCCTTTTCTATACTATTTAGTATAATTTTACATAATATCTATGTATAAAACTTACAAAAATACAAATCTTATTATAATCATATTATCATATTATAATATACTTTGTACTAAAATAATAATAATAATATAAAAAATCTAATATTAACAATTAGCTAACATATGGACGGAATAATATTACAAAATTTTGGTATTAAAATATTGTGCAAGTCTTATTTTAAATCATGTACGAGATTCAAGCTGAAATCTTGTTTGAGATTCTTTTAAATATTCTCGTTTCTTACGTTGAATATTTGCTTCAACAAGAAAAAGTGCACCTGTTATGATAGTCAGTACACTACCCACAACTGCCATTATAAAAGACCAACCAAAAAAATTATTAGCATGTCCAGGCATCCAACCTTCAGTATTCCCAAAACAAGCAAATATAATTACTGCCAATCCACCACTTATACCACCAATAAGCAGTAGAAATCCAATTATCATAATAAGTTGTACATAATATTTTTGTTCTGGATCACAACACAAAGTGAATAATAATATCAATAGAAATGATATAAGACTTAACAGGAAGCACAAAGTAAAGAAAAACTGTGTTGCTATCATAAATGCTGTAACAAAGAAAAAATTAACAATTAATTATAATAATGTATTATTTCATTTATTAAATATGGTGAAAATAATTAAAATAAAAAGATAAAACTTACGAGGTAGAAGAAAACCAAGAATATCAGTATATCCTGCAGTAAAAGGATCATAAACCCATCTACAACCAACGAAAAAGCGTCTAGGTGCGTCCATTTCTTGAGGATTTGGAAGTGATCTGAAGCAATGAGTCCAAAGGCCTAATTTATCAAGTTTTGCACCAGTAATACGATAATCGCTCACCAACCATGCTGGTGTACTAAATGCAACGCAAACACACACAAAAGCAATGATAAAGATACCGACACCAATATTGCCGGAAAAACTTCTTTTTTTCATGATAAAAAATTGTTTTGTGAATACTAAAGATCACAATGTAAGACAATAACAAACAATTCAAATCTACTGATTTAAAGATCTCACGGTTTTAACCACACCCAAACACGCTATGTTGAGTAGTGACCATGTAACTTTCCATCTAACCTAACCTTGTAAAATCATGACTATCCCACGAGTATAAATTATAATATAGTAGTTATAAAGAAAGAATTCTTAATTTGTAGTTAAAATATTTAATATAATATTATTGATATGTAAAATAATTTGATGAATAGATATTTATTATTAAATACAAACTTCAATCCTAATATACTTTTCTACCCTACTATTTTTTAAAATTAAAATTAAAAATTAATATTTATAAACTATTGATTTAATATTAAACTATTATACTATTATTTTAAAAAAATAATAAATAATTTTTAACAATTTTATATTTAATATATATAACAATTTTAATATATATAAAATATATATAGTAAATATATAGTAAATATATAGTAAATAATATATTTTATAAAATTACATTTAAAATTAGAAAAATTTCATATTAATGAAATATGTAATTAAAAAATGATTAAAAGAATATTAAGAATATTAAACGAATATAAAACGGAATATATTATTCATGAGAGATTTTATTTTAAATTTCTATTGTAATAACATTACGTAATTGATATTTCATTTTTATTTTTTCATTATTAAATTGTAAATGAAATAAAAATGCTAATATGTATTCTCTCTATTGTTTAATGTATTAATTATTAGTTTTAAATTTAATTCCTTTTCGAATTTTTAATAAATATTTCGAATTTTTATAAGTATATATAATTTTCAAGTATATATTTTGAAAGTACTAAAAAAATTCCAAGAAAATTTGATATAAGTTTTTATATATATTTAATTCATATTTATCATCTTTAATCAAGATTTCAAAATTACGTTTTATTCTATTATGCATTAATTTATTAATTGAATTATAATTTACATGATTTACTAAAATATTACTATTAATATTATAAGAAACTAATGATATACTATACTATATATACTATATATATAAGAAATTGATATTAACACATTTTTCAGATATAATCAATATATGCGAAATTGTAGAAATTGTTGATGAAAATAGGGACTAAACTAGGTCAACAACTTACACCTGACGTCGATCTTCGTGCACGCAATCTTAGTCGTAACTCACGTTGAATTATTTGTCTCGATATTAAAATGGGTCACAAGCTTAGCGTGTGTATTCTTTATAATTATTTTTCTCTATAAATTTCAATAGTAAACAATTACTTATTAAATATCTACAAAAAACTAACAAAGAAATGTTTTTGTAGAAAAAAAATTAGATAAATATAAAAAAAGAAATAAAAAATCTCTTAAACAACTTATTTTATTTCTTTTAACTTTTACAATACAATTTTCAATGTAAAATAATCCAACAATGTAAAATATTTGTTCATATTGAAGTCATACAATTAAAATTCAATTAATACTATATTTACAAAGTCTTAACTTTCTCATAAGATCTCTAATTTATATGGACGGATTCATTACCATTAATTATATATAATAATATAAAATAATATGTAAAATAATAAATGCACAATAATATATATATATATATTATATATGAAACATATTATAAAATGTATAAAATATTATTTCAATATTATTATTCCTTACTTTTCTCAAGAATCATTATAAGTTTGAAAGAAATTTTTTTTTATAATGTTTTAAAAATAATCACTATAAATATTAAAGTATATAAAGTCTTCAAAAAGTTTGTATAAATGATACATAAAATAATCTCAACTCAAAAAAGAGCTGTATATAGATTTTCAATATCATAAATAATTTATCATTCATTTGCATTCTTTTTTGATAAAGACATTATTTAAATAGTTGTATGTGTTTTTTGTTCTTCATTTAATATTCTTTCTTGTTTCTTTCTATGTCTACGACCTTCAATCAAAAACAATATACCTGCTATAACCAAAATAAAGCTACCAAGTACAGCTAATGCATAAGACCAGCTAATATCATTATGTTCCCAATTAGGCATCCAATCTCTACCATCACCTCGTGCACCAAATATTATAACTGCAATAATACCACATATTCCACCTAATACCAAGTTTCCACCAATTGTCCATAATAGTAACTGATATTTATCATGGTGCTTTGAACAACATGTATATAATATGGTTAAAAAACCTCCTATTAATAATAAAGTCAAACACAATGTGAAAAAGAATTGTGTTGCAACAAAAAAATTAGGCAAAAGTATATCATGAATTATATAATATTCTTCTTCAAACACCCACCAACAACCATAAAATTTAGTGTCATATAAGTGATGTGGATGTTCAAATCCATTAAAGCACACTTGCCATAAACCTAAAACAAAAAATATATTATAAGACAATATAAATAGCATATTTTAATATAATAATATAAAATAATATAAAATAACATAATAATAACATAAATAATATGAAAGTATTTTTAATTAAATTACCAATTTTTATAAACTTTGGATTTTCTAATTTTCCGTCTGTTTCAAGCCAATTGGGTGTGGTGAATGCAATTACAATTAAAAAAAATGCAATTGCTGTACAAATAACAGCTGCTTTTCCGTTTCGAGTTTTACCCATTACTATTTAGTTTTTTATTCAACAATATCACAAATAGTTCTTTTAATTTAATATTTATAAATAATAAAAATATTTTTTTATTTCATTTATAATGTATGGTTAGGTATCTATTATAAATATACTAAGATATACTCAATGAAATAAAAGGTTAATAGATGTCCATTTGTATGAAGAATTTTTAATGCTTTAACAGCGCTCCATGCTGCAGATAATATATTTAATTTTAGCGCCATTATTTAAATATTATTTTAAAATTAAATTATACTAATAATTATTTTGTGCAGTTTATTTTATAATATATTTATTCTAATAAAAAATATACATATAAAAAATGTTTTTATTATTTCTAAATCATAATAAAACATACATATAATATTGCACAAAATAATTAGTATAATTTAATTTTAGAGATATATATACATTTATAAATTATTGATTAATTATTACATTATTTATAAATTAAACAACAAAAATTAAAAATATTCATTTTTTTAGTTTGGTATGAACCTACGGATGTAAAAAAAGCAATGAAAATATTTGAAGCAAAGTTACAGTGGCAAAATGTTTTGCATTTTATATCACCAAACAGAAATGAGTTATTAGTCATTGGAAAATACCTTGGCATACCAATACCTGATAATAAATTAACTATGGACTTAGAAGAAATAAAAGCAATTGCAGAGCAAGTAGCTAAATTTATTCCAGTAATTATATGTACATTAGGGTCACATGGAGTCTTGGTAAATATTTAAAATTTGTAAACAAATTTCGAATAATGTAAATATAAAATTTAATAATTAAAATAATTTGTTATAGGTTGTTCGTAAAGCTTTGGGAAATGATCCTTTTTATGATAAAGAAGGTAAATTAATTATCCATAATATGTCCATCACTTCTCGTTTATATCCGCCTTTATCTTACGTTTCTGATGATCCAAATGAAACGTTTAATGTAAGTGGTTGTGGTGATTGTCTTACTTCTGGAATAATTTATGGAATTCATAAAAATTTAGATGAAATTAGCTGTCTTTCTTTAGCTTTAAAGGCTGCAGCACTTTCCTTAACTTCATTAGATGCAGTTCCTGCTTCACTTTCATTATTATGTAATGATACAAAATATTAATAAATAGACAATTTGTAATAAATATAAAAATTAATGATTATATTTTTATGTAAGTTCATTAGTTTTCTTTTTGCCCCATTTAATAACAAATTCAGCAATATTAAATTTTCGTTTACAACCTTCATAATTCATATATCTAATTTTTCCAAATATATCTCTTTCTGGCCAACCATGATCATGGACACCACAGATAGACCACATACAACCTAAAAAAACAAATAAAACATATTTTTTTATGTATTAAAACAATCTTCATGTAAATAAAATATAAAAACTAATATAAAATATAATAAATATAAAACTAACCTACATAACCATTAGGATCACAACCATCTATACTATATTTATTATTTAAATAATTGGCCCATTCTAAAGCAATTTCAGGAGTTTCAGTCCATTCTAATATTTTCTTTGCCCAATACATTCTTAAGAATCCATGCATCTTTCCTATTGTTACCATTTGATTTTGACATGCATTCCATAAATCATCATGAGTTTCTGAATTTTCCAAATGATTTAAAAAATATATATATTTTCTTTTATCCTTCCTATATATAATAAAATCTTAATAGCAATATGTATAATATAATTTATAATAAATAAAATAAATTACCGATGTTTATTTAATGTTTCTATAGCCCAAGGATAGGCACCTTCAATCAGATCATATTTTTCATTATAAAAGCAAAAATTATCACTAAGTTCTTTTCTAATAATAGCTTCTTCCATAAAGGATTCAACTGACTTTTTATATAATTTTTTATATTCTTTTATTTCTAAAATACAACGTTGTACTGAAATCATGCCAAAATGAAACCAGGGTGATAAATTGCTGATGGCATTTGATAAAGGATTATTACGTTCATCTCCATATTTTTTTAAACGATTCTGTAAAAAATTTTCAAGTTCCTTAATACCATTTCTATATCCTGGCTTAGCCCATGTAATTTCTTTTACTGACTTATCTACTTCTACATTTTGTAAAGCTATTTTCCAATTGTTTTTTTCAAATTTTTCTTTTGTTGTATATGGATGTTTTATAACAGGTGGAAATTCTGTTAAAAATTCCTCTAATTTTGTATTTATTTTATTTCTAATTGTTTTAGCAGCAAATTCTTGTTTTGATGATGCATACCAACAAGGCACAATATTATGAGCATCTACCTTTAAAAGATATAGATATATTAATATATTATTTACTATTAATTATACAATTATAATTATAATTAATTAGAATAATATTTACTTGACAAATAGGAACATCTTCAGGAAGATTTTTTTTCACATTATCAATCCATAACATAGGTAATTTTAATGGATAAAAATCTGTAATAATAGCTCCCATATTATACATTTTTATAAATTTAAGAATACTTATATTTGGTTCACCATGTAAAAGATGAAAATTTATATTTAATTTTTTACATTCTGTTTCGATTTCTTCTAATCCCTTCAGAAGAAATTTATAATATCTTATAGAAGCATTAAGAAAGTTTGACATTATGCAAAAACATATATGAAGTGGTACATTATTTTTTAAAGCTGCTTTTTGTGCAAAAAGTAATGCCCAATTATCTAAAAATATTTAGAATTCTTTTTAATACTGAAAATACTATTAATATATAGCATATAATTACCTTGTATCCTAATATCGCGAAACATCCAATACAAAATACCATTGCAATTTTCCTTGATATCATTTAAATTACTTAAACGTTTAATACGTTTTTTATTAAACTTAAATGTCATGATAGATTCAGATGTCTAAAATACATTAAAAAATGATAAAATGTTTAAAGAAATATGTAATTAATTAAAAAGAATAATAATATATAGTAAAATTTACATTTTTTCTATTATCTTCAAATTTTTTTAAAAGATCAAGAACTTTCCTACGTTTAAATGGATTCGATTCTTCCATATTTTCATAAAACTTTATTTATATTATATAATATTAAACAATAACTTTTTTTTGTAAATTTCTTATAATGATTTTCAAACTTAATAATTATTAATTCATACTACGCAACACAAATTTCTCACATTATATATTCGTGCACATTCGATATATACATTGATTTAGTATTAAAAACCCGCCATATCACTATTACTATATTAAGATTTCTGATTGGTTATTTCCTTAAATCAGATAAATTATGTTCATTAAATTTATATATATATATATATATATATATATATATATATATAACGAAATGCAAATTAAGATTAAAAATTGTAATTCACATTATTATATGATGCTTATTAAACATTAAAATATAAATTACATAAAATTATCAAAATGCAAATTATATATAACATTAAAATATTAAAATGCAACAAGAAAATGCAAATAAATGAAAAATTTTTCAATATATATATATATAATTCATAATTTATTTTCTTTATAATATATAATACATTTTTTATGTATCATCAAATAACCATATATAACTATTTGCTCATATCTTTTCTATGTCATATAAACATACCATACATTAATTTATTTGATATAATTAAAATAAAATTTATTACAATATACAATATTTATAGATATTACGTACATCAATTAAAACAAAATAAGAAATATATATTCAAAATAGCGTAAAATCTTGCTAATGAAATAAAGTAAATAGGTTATTTATTAATTGTAACATTATCTTCTTTCTTGTATACACATATCTATCCACTGACAAATTAAAGTTAAACCTAGCTTTACTTCGTTATGAAGATCGTGAATATATAAAATGTATAGAAACCGACAATTCACAGAAGTAAACAGCATCTCGACATGCACGCACACAACGTAGAACGCGATGCATTTCAGCAGCAGAAACGAAAACTAGGTAGAGAGGGATTGACCAATAGAAAGAAACTCTATAAGATCACGTGGTTCACGACGCAATGTAACCACGAGCAGGATGAAACTACCGTCAACAGAGACGAATGAAACGTCGAGAGAGAAGGTTAAGTTTGTTCTCATTAAATTGAAAGAGTAAGAAAGAACGATAGGTAAAAAAGGACAAATGTATATACCGGTGTAAGAAAAAGATGAAGGATTGAAACCGATAGAAACTTTTCGTGAGAAGATAAAGGATACCAAGCAAGGAAAGAAAGACAAAGAAAAGAAGAGAAAGATAAAGAAAGGGTGAGAATAGGAAAAGAAGAGAGGGACGGAACGAACGAGAACAAGCGGACAGACTGGCAGACGGACTTGTCCGATTCACGTCTCGCGTTCTTGTGTCTGCGTTTCAGATACTTACTATCCTCTGCCGCTGTCCACCAGGCACCAGAAGCGCGCGACGTAGCAGTAGATTCAGTTCGGTGTAGAAAAAGAGAAAAAACATATATATGTATATATATTAATACATATATACATACACATACGTATACACATAATATATATATATATTATATCTATATATATCATATATCTATACATATACATATATAGGAAGAGGAAAAAAGAGGTAGAAAGAAAAGAAAGAGAGAGATCGAAAGAGAGTAAGAGCGAAGCGGGCGCCGTTACGATAAAAGAAGTTTTTCGGAGAGCGTATTCGGGAGCGTTCAATGGTCGAAGCAGCTATGCGCCACGCCGTCGTAGAGCTCTTAGCTAGCTAGTTCTGACTACGGGAGGTCTCGGGCCGCAGTTACGACCTCGAGAACGAGCGGGTTCGACTCGCGAAGATGACCATAATAGTCTTTTTGATCGACACGTCGGCCTCCATGAATCAGAGGGCATATTTGGGCGGGCGACCCACGCTTTTAGATGTAGCCAAGAGCGCCGTGGAGACTTTCGTGAAGGTACGCTAGTCAAACAGCTTTCCTGACCGGGAAATTCAATTGTGGTTACAAGCTAATCGTTAGTTTGTATCATTACTAAAGAGAGCAACATGTAAAACATATTTTATTTTATCTCTTTAATTCATTTCTTAATTATTTAATCTTTCTCTTTTTTGTAGGTAAGACAAAGATCACCAGAGAGTCGTGGAGATCGTTATATGCTTCTGACCTTCGAAGATCCGCCTCAGAATATTAAGGTATGTTTTCTTTATATTTCACTTGCTTTTATACATTCGCATCTTTTGCATTTATCCTTTTGTCCTTTTCTCTTTCTCTCGTTCCTAAGATCTTTATGTCTCTCACATGCACATATTTATTATATGCTAGTTATTATGTATAGAATCTCATGTATAAGTCTTCTTTAATGCTATATTTTTTCTTAAATATCTTTTCATTTTTTAATTGCATTCATAATTCATTGTCTTATGTTACCATTATTTATACAAAATTGCTGTGTTATTGGCTTATTTCGATTGAATAATTGATACTCAATAAAAAGGCAGCAAAGTGCAGCGTGCACTTGCCGTATCTTCCGTCCTCGGTTACGGAAGAGTAGCATTGTGGGTAGCAATACGTAGGTGGGGAGACCTACCCACGAGGTTCTGATGGTTTTGTGCGCGCCAAATTTATGAAATTAGAATATACAATTTCTTTAATAAGATAAATTTATCTGCTTTTATTTTTAAATTTTATAAATTTAAAAATATATTATACTATTCTTTGTTATTTTTATTCTAAAATAAATTCCTTCGTTAATTTTTTTTTTCAATAATATTTTGATTTAATTACATGTTATTTAATTTTATATTATGTTAACTGTATTTATAAATTGAAAGAGACATTTTTTTTTTCAAAATTGAATATGATGATGAATTAAGGATAATCCACAATTGAAAATTATTATAAGGATTAAGATATTGTTGCAATTTAATAATGGTAAAGAAATTAAACAAATTTTTCATATGACAATGCATTTTGAAATAATAAAGAATTATAATGAATTAAAAATTAATATAATTTAATATTTAATTATAATATAATTTATTTTTGATATAATAAAAAATGAAGGAAATTATTAATAAAATAACCAAGTATTATAATTATAATTATATTCTTTATTATATTCTTTATTATCTAAATATATAATATCATATAAAGAATTTTATTATTACAGTATCTTTTTTTCCATTATTGCATAATTTCAGTGACAAAACTTAAATTGTAACAAATTATAATTTTGCATTTTTCTTGATTTTTTTCTTGTTAATTTTATTATTATTTTGATTTTATAAATAATAAATTTGATTTTATAAAAAAAAAAAATTTGCAAAAGTTAAAATTTTGTTAATATGGATAATGTCTCAATAAAATATTATCTTTTTTTTTATAATTTTTAATCATTGTTTACATTGAAAAACAAATATACTTAACTAATTAGTATTAATTTTCTAAATAAAAAATAAATAATAAAATTTATTCTTACTTTTAAATAATTAAAATATTTTTATCTTTCTAGGCTGGATGGAAAGAAAATTTAGCTACTTTTATGAATGAGCTTAAAAATTTACAATGTGTTGGACTGACAACATTAGGTGCTGCTTTAAAACATGCTTTGGATGTTTTGAATATAAATCGAATGCAAACTGGAATAGACACATATGGACAGGGGAGATGTCCTTTTTATTTAGAACCTTCAGTAATTGTTGTGATTACAGATGGAGGAAAATATACAACTAATAGTGGAGTTAATCAAGATGTAACTTTTATAACTAATTATAAAATAAAAGTAATCTTTTAATTTTTTGGTGAAAAAAATGGTTAAATAATTATGGAAATTATTGTTGTAGTTTACATTGCCAATGCATTCTCCTATACCTGGATCTGAGCTTACAAAAGAACCATTTAGATGGGATCAAAGATTATTTTCTTTGGTACTTCGCTTATCCGGAACTCCAGCTGTTGAGAGAGATACAGGATTAGTGGCAAGTGATTCATCTCCAATAGATGCCATGTGTGAAGTTACTGGAGGTAGAAATAAGTATTTTCATTATATAATTTATTCTATTTTGTTTATAAAAATATATTGATATAAAAAATTTATTATTTATTGTAGGTCGTTCATATTGTATAACATCTTTTAGAATGATGATGCAATGTATAGACTCTTTGGTACAAAAAGTTCAGTCTGGTGTAGTGATAAATTTTGAAAAAATTGGTCCAGATCCTCCGCCATTAAATAACGAAACGCAACATGCAGATGATGATGAAAATGAAGATGAAAATACTGCAACGAACGGAACTCGAACGTATCCTCCTAATCCAACAGTACCAGGAAATACTGCATGGCATTCTTGCAGAAGACTGATTTATGTTCCACGATCTGCTCAGAAAGGTTTTGCAGTTGGATTTTGGCCGATTCCTGAAAGTTTTTGGCCTGATTTGAGCGCTAGTTCTTTGCCACCTAGATCAGCGCATCCAAATGTAAAATTTACTTGTACCAGTCAAGAGCCTATGGTAATAGAAAATCTTCCATTTGATAAATATGAATTAGAACCAAGTCCATTGACACAATATATATTGGCCAGAAAGCAACCAACAATTTGTTGGCAAGTTTTTGTGGCTAATTCTTATAAATCAAGTGATGTTGGTCATCCATTTGGATACTTAAAAGCAAGCACTAATTTAACGTGCGTAAATTTATTTGTTATGCCTTATAACTATCCAGTACTTTTACCTTTATTGGAAGAATTGTTTAAAGTACATAGATTGAAACCAACAAATGAATGGCGAACACAATTTCAGAATTATATGAGAACAATGCCTACTTATTATGCAGCAGTAAGTTCTTAATTTATTATCAAAATATTTAATTCTGTTATTAATAAATTTGAATAATTCTATGCATTTTTAATTTGTAGTCTCTTAGGAGAGCTTTAACTAGAATGGGTGCACCTGCGCCATTAGCACAAACATTAATACCCGATAATATGGATAATTCGTTATCGTACAGTGTCTTAAATTATTTAAAACGGCTAAAAAATCAAGCTAAAATTGAATTTGATAGACTTTGTAATGAAGTTCTTTCCAAACAACTTGCTACTGCCAATATGACAAAAAATTTAGTAAATGGTAGTACAACAACAGTAACAGAGGGAGTAAGAGTTACTCCTAGAACTCCATTAAAAAAAGATTTGGTAAATATTTTCCATCATCTCAAAATTATCATTCATAAAAATATATAATTGATTTTATTTTCCGATTTAACAGGTATCACATCCATTATTACAAGACAAATTTACAGGATTGAGGGATCAATTAAATGAGTTTGGTGGTTTTGTAGTTGGATTAGTTAGAAACCAACAACGTGGAGCGCATAGCTATAGGAATGCATTCGATGTTCCACGAAAATCTCTGTTAGATCAAGTTGTTAGAATGCGTGCTAATTTTCTACAACCTGGATTATTACACACAAAGTTACTTGATGATGATTATGTTCATTCAATGCCCTTGGCACAAATGGGAAATTATCAAGAATATTTGAAACGTATGACTCCACCATTAAGAGAAATAGAAAGTGCTCCAGTTAGACAACATATGTTTGGTAATTATTTAAGAGATTAATTAATTGTTTTGATTTAAAAAAATATAATATATATATTATTATTATAAATTTTATAATATTATAATATTATAAATTTATTAAAGGAGTATCTAATCTTTTATGATTAAATTTCAGGTAATCCATTTAAAATAGATAAAAGGATGATGGTAGACGAAGCAGATATAGATATGGTTGGAGCAACATCTTCAACTTCTAAAGGTGGTCTTAAACGAACTTTACCTACATCAGATGGAGGAGGATCGCTAACTTCAAAACCACCACCAAATAAACGTAAACCAGGTCCAATTCCTAAAGATGTAATAATACGGAGGCCGTCGTACACACCTATAAATACTCCACCAAGTTCGCCGATACCATGGGTTGATGATACGAAAAATCAAGTAACTCCGACTGCCGACTCAAATTCAGTTTCATCGAATCCATTGAACTCTACATCTACTGTATCAAATATGTCATATGTAAATTCGCCAGAAAAATTAGTAAATGGCCTTGCAGAAATGCCAACGATACCAGTTTTTGAACCAATTCCAGTAGAACATACTAATAATCACATGGATGTACCTCCAACTTTAACACCGATAGTTAATAATATTGATACATCTAAAAGCGAAGTGAAAACTGAAAAGCCAGAAAGTGTTAAGAATGAGTGTAACAAACTACCTCCTAATGATTGTGTTGAAAATAGTGTGAAAGTTGAAAATTTGGTTGATGAACGATTGTCTAATCATGTTGAAGAAAAACACGAAAAAATAGAAAAAGATAAAGTTTTAACAAAAAAAGAATTGGAAGATATTAGAAGGCATAATTTATCTGTTCGAGAACTTGTATACAAAGAAGTACGAAGAAGAGGTACAAGTAAGTTGAAATGAATATTTTCGTTACTTTTTTAAATATATATCTATAGACTATAAAAAAAAAAATTTATATAAAACAATCAATATCAATAATTATAATTTTGTTTCAGATTATGCAACACTATTTTCACATTTACATCAAATTCAAGGAACTCTAGATATACGACTTGCATTTTTACGAGATATTGTAAAAGAATCATTACGATTTAAAAGGCGTAATTTGGCATCATTACTAGAAGAATATTTGAAAACTGTACAAGAAGATAACTGGACTGTAAATCATAAAGTGAATCACAATGGTGCCACAAAAATAAGTTAAGAATTCATTGCTTAATCGGGCATTATTTTGATAACAAAAATAAGAATTCATTGAATGATACAGAAAGTATAAGGGATATAAGATACCCCAATAAAAGCAAGTCGTACATCTATAAAGCGATGAACGTATTAGTATTTAAGAATGTATGTTGCCAAGGCGCGAAGTGATAATAATTGTTAAATCTAATGAAACAAAATAGCATTCTGTCAACCAAGGAGATATGATTTTCATACTCCTTTTTTCTCGTTTTTTCTCGTTTTGTTACTGTACAGTTGGTAGAAATATGTTTCATTTTTTGTGAAAAATTAGAAAATGTGTGTTGCGACAATAAAATTTTCTCAGCAAAAATCTAATAAATTTATAAACATATGATTTTTATGGTTCATATCTTGCAATATAAAAAATCTCTTATATTCGTTTAATGAATACTCATAATTTTATATTTAATATTCTTCTATTTAATTATTTAATATCTTTAATATAAATTGATTATAAAATAATTGCCAATGTATAATATAAGGTATGATAATTTTTTAATTCTTGGTTTTGATATTTGATTATAGAAAAATATATTATTTATAGAAAATTCTATTATATCTTTTTTCCATAAAAAAATGCAACTTATATAAATCTTCAGTCTCAAATGCAGGCATTTGAGATATTCTTGGAAATAATAATTAGCAATTGTGTGTATATATGATGTATGTGTGTGTGTATATATATATACATACACACACACATATATATACACAATTGCTATATATATATATATATATATATACATATATATAGCTCAATTTCTAAATTCTGCTACTTTTTAAATAAATTGATGTAAATATAGCATCCTGAAAAAGTACAACTTTTAACAATCGAATAACATAATTCTGCCAACTCTACTAAGTTTTTTAATAAATTAAAACAAATGTTTTCTTTAATTATGTTTTTCTTTTTTTTTTTTTAAATTTTAGTGTACAGTATTGTGATCTAGCATATAAATGTAGATAAAAAGTAAATTCATTAAAATACAACATGATTTGTAAGTTTAGTTATGAATGTTGTTAATATTATAAAAATTAAACTTTGAATCTGTTTTTTATAAAATGAAAAAATAAATTTAAAAATTTAATACATATCTTCTGTTTAAAAAGAGGTTGTAAACATTCAAATTTTGTAAGTAGAAAAAATATACTATTTTATCATGTAATTTGTTAAATTAAAATATAAAAATAGAAATTGTTTCATCATGATAAATACTTTTTTTTTATATTGAATGCATGTTGTTTGTGAGTGAAAATTATCACAAGAGAATTGGATTTTCTAATTTTATTAAGAATGGAATTTACTAAAACATTTTCAGTGAAGGGTTGACAGTGCCTAATGCTATTGAAAATTAGCATAAAAAAAATGTATTTATTTTTAACTCACTTCAATAATTTTGTTTCAGTAATTATAAAATATAAACAGTGCATTAAAAAAAATTAAAAAGAAGAATAAGAAAAATCACATTTAAAGTAGCATAAATAAACTTTATTATTATATTTTATAGTTCTTTTATATTGAATAGAAGTGAGTTAAAAAATTATAATAACAATAATTTATATAAATAATTAATGTCAAAATCACTTGTTGCTATTTATAAGGAATAATAGTGATTTGACCAAATATTAATTAGATTGTCCTAAATTAAATAATCAGGAAGATTATCTTACCTATTGATGAATTAATTAAATCATGAATATTGTATGTATACTAAAAATATATAAAGCAATTTCAACTACTTTTTAATCATCGCCATTATTTATATGAAAATAGAAAGAATTTTTATGAGATATATTAATATATTATAACATATCATCTATATCACTAAATGAATTAATCAAATTTAAATATAAAAGGGTTTGTTTTTTTATTTTCCAAATACATTTTGATATAAAGATTATAATTATTGCCCTTTTATATTTAAATAATATTTTTTAAGTAAGATAATCAACCTGAAATTTTTTACAGGGACACTAAATATCTATATTCTGCTCTTTGTAAATTTAGTAGTGAAATTGTATTTCAAATAGTATTTATTAATTAAAACCGTTAAATGTTTAATAAATTATTTTATAATAATGGAGCTTAGCTGAGTCTTGAAGACAATGATGCTACACGCTTATTAGCTCCAAAGAGAAATTAATAAGAAAGTTGAATGAATATAACACAAAGTGCGATTCTATAATGAATTAGTAGTTGATAAGAAAAACTATAATAGAATAAATAATATAATTATGAAATTTTTGTTTAAAAAATTGTAATTTTTTAATGTATCAATATTTATTGAAACAGATTAGTTGAAGATAATTATAAATGTCAAAACTGTAAAAAAATACTGTGTACTATTTTGATTAAGATAATGCATCTTGTAAGTTTATAAACAAGTATTTGTTTGTAATTTTTTTCACAAAAAATGAATTTGTGAAAAAATATAAAATTATAAATTTAATACTTTTGCACATTAAAAAAAAGACTAAATTATATACTTTGAAAGAAAAGACTAGAAAAATATTAGTGTTCATAATTTTTTATGCCCTACAGTCCATTAAATTAAGATGATAATTTTTTTTCAATACATATCTTCAATTTACCTCTAAGTTTAACTCATATTGTAATATTTTATATTTATATAATATTAATTATATATTAATTATATATATATATATTTTTATTGCATCTTTCAAAATATACTTAATTATTTATCTTTTCATTGTATCTAACATATTAATATATTCATATTGTACAATACTATTGTAAATAAGTATATATGAATGATTATTATTAACAAAATATATTGAAATAATTGTTTCATTTTTACGTTTATATTTAAAGATAAAAAATATGAAGTTTAAAAAAATAAATCGAAAAAATTAAAACATATTATGGTCTGTTACTTTTATCTAAATTAAATATGATAATGATAAATTAAATATATTATAAAAATTATTTATTTACATATAAAATTTATTTTTAAGTAAAAGATATAAAAAAAATTATAGAATATATAGGTTGTGTTTATATATATTTATCTATTCATATTATATAAATAATAAATTATAATTATCAATAATATTATAAATTTAATTTTCATTTTAGTTTAAAATGATAAATAAAAATAATTTATATAAAAAAAATATAAAAACTAATAGTTTATACATCACAATAATATATAGATGACTTTTTATAAAAATCATTTAATTAAATTTTATCTTAAATAATTATTAATTAAACAATTTTTATACACAATCTTATTTTATATATTGAATAATTACATAAGTTCTTTTCGTATTATTTAAAAATAAAAATTTATTATATACTCAATCAAAATTTATAGTATATATTATATATATGTCACATTATTCAATTTTATTCAATAAAAGAAATCGATATTATAATATTTTAACATTTGTTTTAATATTTAAAAAAAGTTAATAGTCGTTTATTATATTTGGTAAATGAATAGATTGTATATTTATAATAGAAAATATATATATATAAAATTCTGATATTTTTATATGAAGCATTTTCATTTGAAGTATTTAATTATGCTGTTTTACATGAAATCAGTAACATATGAAACTGACTTTATTATTAAATTTATTTTCTATTTCTCCTGAAATATTAATTAAATTTAAATATATATACATATTAATAATAGCATTGATTAAATCTCAATTAATAACATGAAAGTAAATAATCATTATTTCCGTTATTTTGATTTTAAAATTTGAATCTATGATATGACATTATCTTTATACTATTCTGAAAAAGCTTTATTGATAATAAAGAGTATTAACTATTATTATTAACTAAATTAATGTATTGAATAAAAATATTTATTTATTATTATAATTCGTAAATTACAACAATAAACGCAAAAACTATTAAAAACTTATAATTTAAAGAAACGAGAAGTATCGATAATTATAATCGATATTGTAGACTTTTAAAAAAATCGGCAAGTAGGATATCCTTTGGAAGGGATGAGAGACGGTGGCCGAGAGGCTCACATCAAAATGGCCGCATTTTAGTCTACAGACGATTTTCTTTACTGTTTGCCAATAGCCGCATAAAGGGCCTGGCAGTGTTCCCTTAAGTGGCAGATCTGTTTCGCTGGAAATTTCGCTGTTGAATAATCTGAAAATTTTCGTGAAATAGAACAAACTTCGGTAAGAAAATTCAACCGCATAGTTCCGCTGCCAAATAGCCGGGCCAAGCCCATTAGCTATTGACTAGTTCATTTAGAGAATAAAAATTCTTCTTCTATGATGAAGTTGTTATACGTACTAATTACAAATAAATTATTTAAATTCAATTCATAATATGCATGATATGATATATGTTTGCAACTACTGTCAAATACATATGTAACGTAGTTATTGTTTTTAAAATTATGTCACTTTAAAAATATATTGATTTAACATAAATAACAAAATATTTTATTAAAAATCATATTTTTATTGTTTAAATATAAATTATCTCATTATATTTAATATTTAATGTATTAATAAATTAGCATTTATTTTCTTTATATTAGAATGTTCATTACAAGAAAATTTCATTATAAATTTTAATGCAATAAATTAGAACAGAATCTAAACTTTTTTAGTTTTTAGTAAGTTTTTTTTATATCTTTCATTTATTTTTATTAATATCTTTATTAATTTTAGGTTTTGCATCACTTTTTTTACATGATGTTACGCCATCAACATCACGCAATGCAAAACCAACTTCGAGATCATAATAGGTTTGTTATAATTATTATAATATATGAAGTTTTTTTTTTATAATTTACATATAAATATATAACATATATTTAGATTTATAGTTAGTTATATGGTTAAGTTATTTTATATGTAATAATATATAATAATTATATTATTCAAATTAAAAATTAATATATTTGTATTTGTTTTATTTAATGTTTCATTAGAATGGGTGGTCCGATGCGTCCTATGCAACAGGCAAATATGGCCCCTTTACATCAGCCTCAGCATCCGTTATCGCATCGGAATCCACATCAACAAATACTGTCCATGCCCCCCCATCAACAACATATTCATCATATGCAGCACCCTGGTCCACCACATGGAAATCCAAGACAACCAATGTTGATGGGCATGAATGCACATAATACGAATGGTATTTTAAATGGTATTATAACATATTAATAAATTATTTGCATGATTAGAAAATTAAATTCTGATTTTTTTTTTTTTAGGCACCATGGTTAGCGTCAGTCTAAAAGATCAGACAAATACTGTTTCTGTGACTCTACAAAATCCTAATGTACCACCACCACAGTATTCACAACAACAAAACAATCAACGAAATCCTCCGCCTCCACAACATATTCAACAACCGCAAAACATAGAATCAAATAAACCTGTTACAAATGAAACAAAAAATGGAGAGTCCAGAGATCAGAGTCCACCTACTCAAAATCATATTAACGTGACTGATTCAGCTTTGGCAAACATGAAAGAAAAAACACCAATGTGCTTATTGAATGAATTAGCACGTTTTAATAAAATTCAACATCAATACAGATTGACTAATGAACAAGGACCAGCGCACAAAAAACGATTTACAGTAACACTAAAATTAGGAGAGGAAGAATATGTTGCTGAAGGTCCTAGCATAAAAAAAGCTCAGCACAGCGCTGCTACTGAAGCATTAACAAAAACTTGGTATCAACGGCCTCCGCCGAAACCTACAAAGACGATGAGAGCTGGACATCCAGGAAAATGTTTTAGTGGTCCTGGTAAAAAAAATGCATTATTGTATTAAAGAATATAAAGAATATAAATATTATAAAATTTATATTTTTCATTATAGGAAATTTACCCCCAACTGTTGAATTAAATGCTTTGGCTATGAAAAGAGGAGAAGCTACTGTCTATACTTTTAGACAAGCTCCACCAGCAGGATTACAACAATATGTTACAAATAGTTTAGGACATTTTCCTCGAATATTTAATCCACGTTTTCCTACTTATAATCGTGGTTTTCATGCAGAACCTCAATTATATCTTGTATCCTTAAAGGTAAGAAAATAATGAAAATTCTAATATAAAATTTTATTACATGTATTAATTTATAGGTAGGAGAACGTGAATTTATTGGTAGAGGTCTGACAGGTCAAGCAGCGCGACATGATGCGGCGAGTAAAGCTTTAGAACAATTACGTCAATTACCATTACCGGAAGAAGTAGCAAATTCTTGTAACACTGGTGAAAATGGTACATTAGGTGAAGCTAAAGATCCAATTGCAGAATTGAAAAGTCCTGTATCTTTAGTTCATGAGAAAGCATTAAAACGTGGTTTACCTGTTAGTTTCGAAGTTGTATCAGAAATTGGTAAACCTCATATTCGAACATTCAGGACAAAGTGCACTGTTGGAGATAAAGTTACATTAGGAGAAGGACCTTCAAAGAAAGTAAGCTTTTCATAAATATAATATTCTTTTTTTTTTTTAATTTTTTTTGCAACATAAGGCATACTGAATTTAATATTTGTGATTTAATATGTAGGTATCAAAGAAACATGCAGCTGAATTTATGTTAGAAGAACTCAATCGTCTACCTCCGTTGCCAGAAACTATACAAAATCGTCTTGTTCGAGTAAAACGTAAACCACCGGCAACAAAAAAGAAGTCACGAAATCTTATAAAAGTTTATCAAGAACCACGCTCTGAAACTGATGCTGCAGAAGAAGTTAATCCTGTTTCGCGATTGGATCAAATACAACAAGCTAAACGAGAAAAGGAACCTGTCTATAATTTAATTGAAGAAAAAGGAGCACCAAGGCGAAAAGAATTCGTTATGGAAGTTACTATGGGACAACATTCTGCTCAAGGAATTGGTCCAAATAAAAAGTTAGCTAAAAGAGCTGCAGCAGAGGCTCTTTTAGCGCAATTAGGTTACAGTAAACCTCAACCACAACCTACTAAGCCATCGATTAAAACAGGAGAAAGTGAAAATACTGAACAAAAACCTAGGAAAGTCACATTTTTAGAAGATGAACAAATTAATGAAACCCAATCTCATCCACCAGTAGGAGGTAAGATTAATTTAATATAAAATTAATTTATATATAAAAATTGTTATGCTGTTCATTTTATGTAAATTATAAAAAGCAAATTTTAAAAATTCAAGAATTATATGTAATTTATTATATATGAATATTTTAAAAATTTATTGATATTAATATTATTATGATTATTGATATTAATCAGGAACTATTGGACGTCAGTTAGTACCTGGACTTCTATTAGTGGATGGAGGTCAGGAATCTAAATTAGGCAGCGGACCTAGTGTACAAATTGTTGCCGAAGAATTACGAGGACAACAACAACAAAATCCACCTACTGTTTCTCCCAAAGATCAATTAAAATATCTCTCTCAATTATTTAACTTCAGCGTGGAATTTAATGATTTTCCAAAGGTAAATTAAAATCTTTAAAAATATATATAATCATATATTATAGTATTAAAATATTAAAAATAGTATTTTACATATAAAGAAAATAAATCAATATGAAATAATAAATTAATAATTAATTAATAATATGTTTCTAGGGAGCAGTGAATAAAGAATATCTATCACTTGTAACATTAAGTACAGATCCACCACAAGTTTGTCATGGTAATGGGCCAACGAGAACTGCGAGTCGTAACGAAGCAGCATTGAAAGCTTTATGTACTTTAAGTAAGCTGGGTCTCGATAATGCATCCAACTCACAAACAAAAAAAGATAAAGGTGCGTCTGGAGATGGAATACACATTAGCATTCAAGTTAAAAACAATATAATGGATGGAGCTATTGATAAGTAATTATATAGTATTTAAGACTTATATAAGTTTACATTGCCCTTTTAAGGCATTGCAAAGGAAAATTAACTTAAGGATATTTCATAAAGTCATTGATGAGAACAATATATGTTAAAAAGAACATTTTATACAACCAAATGATTTCATTATAGGTTTAGTATTAATTTGTATATTAATATTAAACCTCGATATTGAAATTAAATGATTTTTAAGAATAATGATTTAATTGAATTCTCCTTAATTTATTACAGATAGACAAATACAGAAGTTCAATGTTCTGTTTCATTATTATATGTTTATAACACTTTTTATTATTTAGGAATGCAAGTTTTTATTTTTAATAGTATATATGTTGCTTTTATGTATCCTCTTCCAATTTATTTTTTACATAATATTAATCATGTGTCTTATTTTTATTAATATATTTACATATATTACAGTTGTTGAATGAAGTAATCGGAGGGAAAATGAGTCTTCTCGATCTATCTCTCTGGGCCTTATTACATGGTAACTTCAATATTGAATCACCGATGACTCTCGATCTTCATACATTACGCCATTGCTTCTTTAACTTAACGGATCGCGGATTTTGAAGATCAGTAGCTTTTTATGAAGGATCAATCTTTTGCAGTGCCTTAATCGCAACAAAAAATTGCTCAAGCACCAATAAATGATAAATAGCATACAGAAATATCTTTCTTTTTTTCTTTTTCTTTTCTATTTTTTTTCTTTTTCTTTTCTACTTTATATATATATATATATTATATATATTATACTTATATATATATATATATATATATATATATATATATAGTGTGTGTGTGTGTATATATATATAATAAAAATTGATTATTTGTAGTAAACTTTGATGGATATTTATAACAATTATATACAAGAATGGTACAAAGTGTAAACATTAATACATAAATAAATACTATAATTTAAATCATGTTTTCTACACTTAAATATGTAATTACATCATGAAATAATAAGTGGTGAAACAATTATTGGTGCTTGATCAAGATTGTGATCCTAACAGTGGTTTATTGATTCTATTATATTTATTATAACAATTTCATTGATAGGACCACAATCAATAAACAAAATGTTTAAACATCATGAATAAAATGGTCATTTTCCAGAGAGACGTGGTTTATGATCATGAAAGCATTATAGAAATGTTAAGCGAAAAATATTGAAATCTGAGATGAAATGCGGCCATCTCCTAATTTCTCTATTTAATCCTTGGCTTTCTCTTATTCTTGCGAATAAAATGTCTGTTATGTCTTATTACCTACTATGATCGCGTACAATGAACAATTTTACGAGTCTTCATTTATATAGATCTAAAAATAATTTTGGTAGATTCATCTTATTTCATAAAATATTTCATAAATTATTTCATAAAATTCTTTTACCGTTTTGTTGAGCAAAGCGGGATTCTTAATAATCATTAATTTTGAAATTGTATATAACAATTAAAACGAGTGTATTTTTTTGAAATGAAATTTGATTAGAAATTTTAAGGATTTATGTGTATTAAGTGTCTCCAACTGAAAAATCAGTTTTTTTATGATCATAACATTCACGCAAATGAAAAAAAATATTTAGGAATTTCTATTGCTTTATTAAATCAATATTATTACACTGGTTTACAAGATTAATTACAGATAAGTGATAACAAATGCAAAAGATTTGACAATTGGTTGGGGACTCTTTAAAAGTATTCGGATATTCTACCAGTTTCCGTTTTTCAAATTTGTAAAATTAAAAAAAGGTAATGTGATATATTCATATTATTGCCCCAATTTGCTTTTCTATGGGGCCTAGAAGCATTCTGGGGTTATATTCGTGTTTTACAAGATATTGAGAAGTAGAGGACATTCAAATTTTCATACATCCATTATCTAAAACGAAAATAAATCTGGATGTATTGGAAATTACAAATAAAATGGTAATAATTCAAAATTTGCCTCGTTGAGTCATAATTATTAAAAAAAATATATTTAACTTGGTCATAACGAAAAAACAACATTAAGAAACAACGTTGTCAAATTTTGTCTTATTGCCAAAAGTTTATAACGATAAACTATTAAGTTGATACAAAAAATATCCAATAATGAATAAAGATAATGTCGAATAATAAATGTTCTATCTATATAAGAACAAAGAAAATATAATATTATATTTCTTGCATAAAGACTTATCTTATATTCATTATTCTCATCGTATCATTTTATAGGGGTTTCTTAAATATTAATGAATCTTAAAAAAAACATACACAAGTAATGTTTCAATACGATTAATTTTCCACAATATGTAATATGCTCCTCCGTATCACGGAGATAGAAGAAAAGGATTGCTTCTATCATTTATAATACTTTTTTCTTTCAGATAACCTTTCGTAACGCGAAACCTTCCGAATAATTTATAGGTCACTCGAGGACGAGTTAATGAATGTTCCTTTTTCTGAGATATCGCTTCATAGGTGGGCCTTCCTTCTTCACGTGGGATTCAGTGTTCCAAATAAAAGAAACAAGGAAAACGAGTCATGATAAGACTCTTTCACATAATTATTTCGGTAAAAAAAAAAAAAAAAAAAAAAGAAAGAAACATGAATCCTACGAAAGTGTACCCCTGTTGCAGGACCTATTTTATCCGCGTAAACTGTAATACAATAGTTATAGTGGTAACAATAAGTAAATAAAGTATTAATTATTAAGATATATAAAATGGAAATATCTCGACGAAATACAAAAAATAAATGTGATTCTAAGAGATAACGCGGATGCATTAGAATAAAAGATCATTCTAAATACTTATTTTGCAAGTAACGCTTTTCTTTAAAATCTGTAATTATCGGACAGTTATACTATTGGTACATGAAAATTAATATATCTGATTATTATTAAATCATAAATATATATTTTGTGTTTCATTTATCGATACATAAATGCACAAAAATTTCAATATTTTTAATATTTTCAGTACATAAAACAATTTGCCGTTTATATTCGAATAATTAAAAAATTTAAGTTTGTTTGAATCGTGTACCGATAGTTAAAGAAATAATTTCCAAACTAGTAAAAAATGCGTATAGCTCATTCAAAAATTTCTATAAAAAATAATTGAAACAATATATTAATTTACCTTATGATATTGTATATGTTTATGTTAAAGAAGTAATTAGAACATGCTTTTCTAATAATGGAAGAAGAAATCATAATCATACGATTATTGTTTTTAATGTTGTGGTATAGAAATGAAAGTTGTGCTTAATAATAAATTAGTCACTTTGTTTCTCTTCATTCCTCAAGAGAATATAGTCATAAAATATAATTTTGAGTAATATTAATCAAAAAAAAAGTGCGATCGGATGAAAAAAATTAAGTAATACAGTAAAATTATGACAGTACAGATTTTACACTGATAAAGTTTTTTATGGCGAAAAATGGTTATATCTGTTTTAAAAAATGATTGTTTAATACATAGATATTTACTGCTTATTTAAACTTTATCGGTTTGTATTTGACATCAATAAACGATTGTAAAAATGTTAAAATGTATTATATTCAGTTTTTTAAATAATCGCAAATTATATTTTAAATTCTTAATATCTCGAATGACTAAAATCGATACATTCGAGATAATCGATTGATTTCCGATGTCGCTGTAAATCTAACAGCAACATTGATCAAACACAAATGTTATAGGTTATGTTTATCGCTAAAGTTATTTAGCAAATAAAATTTCTCAAAAAACATGTCGATATAAACTACAGATGCTTTTTTGTTAACTGAATGATGTTGAGTGTTATGTGAGATTTATTACTTCAAAAATAAAATCATTTAAATCATGTAACTTCTTAGTGAAATTCACATCATAAAATGAAAGGTTAAGTTGTAGATAAAACGAAAGCATAAAATTCTTTGAATTCTCTAAACGCATGTTTTTTATAAAGAAAAATAACTGAAAAAATTTTTGTAAAAACTGACGAAGAAATAAGCAAGTGAACATGTTTAAAAACACTTTTCAAAGTGGATTTTTGTCAATTTTGTATAGTATTGGTAGCAAGCCATTACAAATTTGGGATAAAAAAGTAAGAAACGGGCACATAAAACGAATTACGGATAATGATATACAAAGTTTAGTACTGGAAATATTGGGTAGTAACGTCAGTACTACATATATAACATGTCCAGCAGATCCCAGAAAAACATTAGGTATAAAATTACCATTTCTAGTGATGATAATTAAGAATTTAAAAAAATATTTTACATTTGAAGTTCAGGTAAGAAAATATTTAATTATCTCATAACAAAATATGATATTAGATTTCAAATAATTATAAATATTTGATTTCAGGTAATTGATGACAAAAATGTACGCCGTAGATTTCGTGCTAGTAATTATCAATCTACAACTAGAGTAAAGCCATTTATTTGTACAATGCCAATGAGATTAGATGATGGATGGAATCAGATTCAATTTAATTTAGCTGATTTTACTAGACGTGCATATGGAACAAATTATGTGGAAACATTAAGGGTTCAAATCCATGCAAACTGTAGAATACGAAGAGTATACTTTTCTGATAGACTATATTCAGAAGATGAATTGCCAGCAGAATTTAAATTATTTTTGCCAATTCAGAATAAGGCAAAATGTTAATGTTAGTTCTAATTTTTTAACACTTTACAGAAAAATGTTTAAGAAAAGACAAGAATAAACTATAAATATTTATAAATTAATCAATTTTGTGATTTTCATTTACAGTTAATACTTATTTATTAAACATGTACTTAGTATATTAACAAATTACTATATATATGTTCTATATTAATAGTTAATAACATTGTAAGAATGATATATATTTCACTACATATATTTTATTTTTTACACATATTTCTGTTAGATATTAAAATGCAAATTATATTAAAAAATAAAGTTTATTTAAAAATTGACATAACTTATGCATAAAAAATCTATGTATAAAATTTATATCTAATTAATTACTTTGATTGTATTTTTCATTTAATAAAAAGTATAAATTGATTAATTACTTGTATCTTTTTGTATAAAATCAAATTTATTTTGTATTAAAAGAAATACAAATTCACAGAGATAACTTCTTAGTAGATTTTCGAATCTACGTTCATTTACTAATCTTAAAGATATAACTATTCAGGAATTTAAATTTCAAACTTTGCTATGTAAATTAAAAACAATATTTTCTTTATTTATAATGAAATACAATTATAAAAATATTACAATTTTTTTTAGCAATTTTAAAAAAGCTAAATTTATATGTTAATATATAAAGATTAAACATTACGTAACAAGAAAACATATACGTACATTAGAAACTGCAGAAAACAAGATAGCAGTCGTATATACTTGGAAAGTGTATTAATTGCTAATTATTAAGTATTGATTTTTTTAAATGGGGACGTAGCATATCCAAGGGGGAGGCTGTTCGTTCGCAAGTACTTGGAACTATTTTTCGTTGCGACAAAAACGTCTACATTCACTCTCCTACTACAGGCGTAGTAATACATACTCAGAAAAATGGCGGGAAAATTTGGAAAAATTGCTACAAAATTTGCTGGTGTAATGTGACTTCTAACAAATGTATCGATCGAGATCTATTTTCAGGAAGAAAAACTTATGATTCAATAATGATGTATAGTGTAATATAACTCTGATAAATCATTCACGAAGAAAATAAAAAATATAAACGAATGAATGAAAGAAGATGGCGGAGCAATTAAGAGTACCGCGCTGATACATTTTATTCTTTATTTCTAGCAAAGGGTAATATTTTATAAGTACAAATTTATAGATTTCATATAAAATCTTCAATTCTTGTATAAATAACAAATGAATTATAATAAAAGACATAATAGTTTATTAATAATAATATTGTTTAATATAACCGGAATCCATAAATAAAACAATTGGTTATATACATATGTTTTTCAAATCGACGAATGCTATTATATATTTTGTATTGAGCACTCGTTTCGGGAGAGACGCCGACGCCCGGCGCCGACGTCGTTTTTAAAGCGTTAACGTTGTGCTGAAGTAATCTCACCCAATCCGGGAGACTCATAAGTAAAAAAAATCGTTAGAATAATCAACTCTCTCAGACACATTGGTACATTCATAAAGATGCATTGCTGAAAGTTTTATATCGAACGTTTCTGTCATTTTTCATCAAGGTGTTAAAATATCAAAAGGGAGGGAAAATAATAATAAGCAATGAATTTAACATTGTGAAACAGAGCCGCGTGAATCATTTAACATAAATTATTTTTTAAAATGTGTTTATATATATAAATAGTGAAAAAAAATATTAAATAACAAGAACATTTTTTTAGCGTGGTGATATCTTGTCATTTTTTTTCTTTCTTTTTGAAATGGGTACGGCGGGTCGCGATTTTGAGCGCGATCGGGAGGACGAGATCCACTGCCGAATTTGTGCTAGTGACATACCAAGAAACGATGGGGTTCACATTTTCGCAGAGGATGGTAGACGGCACTACTTGCAAACCAAAATACGAAAATATCTGTACATCTTGGTAAGTCTTTTTCTGCTCCATATGAATAAGCGCGAATGCTGTTGTATGCGCATATATATATATTCACAATAGTATATAACTAACTTATACGTATTTTTTTTCGAAAACTTTACTAGTATTCTATTAGCGATATTTCGCGCTCAATCTTTTCTATATTTTTTTTTTCATAAATATATGAAATACATGTATATTTATTTTTAAATTTGAGAATTGCTGTAAAATTTTAAAATATAATAATATACATCAATCTAAATTTATAAATATAACATCTTTTTCAACAAACAGAACATTAAAATTATTGCATATATTTGTTAGTATATATAAATTATTTATTAATGATAATTAATTAAAATCATTAATAAAAAAATTAGTTATCAAATTGTTAGAATTTAAAAAATTTTAAACAAGAAATATGTTTTTTATTATTATTTGTATAAATTAATATAAATATTAATTATGTTAATTTTTATATGTATACATTTTATTTAGAATAATCAAATTCTCTTCCATAAATAGAAGATGGAAGAATCCATTTTGATGAGAATACAGAAGTGTTAAAAATTAGCATTTTATTGATTACAATAAGTATGCTATATGTACTATGTAACTAGCGCATCTATAAATATAATTCTGTACACAAGATAAATCAAAAATAATGAGTAAAGTTTTTTTTAAAGTTATATTTAAAACATTTAATATAATTAAAATATTAGAAAATATTTTTATATGATTTAAATAAATTTAATAAGATTAATTATTAATATATAATTAAGGTTATTATTTATTTATTAAAAAGATTCTATAAAAAAATGTAAAAAATTAAAATGTATATAAAAAATTATTTTTATTAATAAAATAAATAAAATATATTAATTTTATAAAATATTTAGAAATATTTATAATTTTTTAAAAAATTTATGAAAATTTTTTAATATTTTTAATATTTTTAACATTTTTAATATTTTTATGATAATATATGATAAATATTTTATTATTAAATATTAATTTTTCTTATTCCATTAATTCATATTCCATAATTTTTCATATTTCTATTAATTTCTAATTTTTTTTATAAAAAATTTTTACATTTTGTCTATTTTGAGTTTTTTGATTCTTATAATATTCTTTATTCTTAATTTTACAGGTATCCTCTGAAGATAAATTATCAAAAATGGTATGTGTTACTTGTATTAAAAGATTAGAGAGCATTCATCGTTTTGCTATGATGGCATATAGAACACAAGAAAAATTAAAAATACAATTATATAATAATATTGATAATATAAATACACAAGATATGGAAAGAGAAAGTATTAAAGATATGCAAAACACAACAAGAAGGATAGAAGATCGAGGATTATTACATACAATATTAACTAAAGTATATATTATAATCATTATATCTTAAATTAATTGAAAAATATTTATTCAACATATATTTTTTTTAGGGAGCAATAGAAATTTTAGCTGAAGGTGAACCATTGGGACCATCAGAATTCATAACACAAGATGATATATGTCATACTCCAAGTATGGAGGAAATGGAAGTCAAAGTAGATCCAATGTTATTTTTACAATATGGTATGGAACATTCAGCATCAGAAACTTCAGAAGCATCTGATACAGAAGAAATAATAACAAGAATGAATATTTCAGAACCATTATCATTAACAAATAAGTAAGAATATTTATATTAATATTCATACTTTTTTAATATATATGTTAAATTTCATTTATTTCTTACAGAAGTGATGAAATAAAAAAAGAAAAAGAAGAAGAGAATAATGATAAATCACAAGAAGATACTGAAGAACACATTTCAGATATAACAAAACCTCATGAATGTACAATATGTGCTCGATCTTTTATATCTCAAATTGGTCTACAAAATCATTTATGGTCTCATTTGCCTAAAGATAAACGACTTGATGGAAAGCCTATTTTAAGATCACAACAAGTATATTCTACTAATGGTGTGCTTCATACAAATACTGACAACAATTCATCTGGTAATTTTGTCTGTCCAATTTGTAGTAAAAAAATTTCTACTAAAGGTAATTTAAAAGTACATTTGGAAACTCATCGGCCTAAGGGAAAATATGGTTGTGACATATGTGGTAGAATGTAAGTATCATCAATTAAATATTTAATAAAATAACTATTAATAAAATTACTCTTATTTTAGTTTTAAAACACAGTCAAATTTATTCAGACACAAAGAGTATCATGGTGGAATACAATTTCCATGTAATGTATGTGGAAGAGTTTATCCAACAAATTCTACATTAAGAGCTCATAGTATAACGCATTCGGATTTAAGGCCGCACGCCTGCCCTCTTTGTGATAAAACTTTTAAAAGAAATCAAGATTTAAAATTTCACATAAATCAACATACAGGTGCAAGGCCTTATCAATGTCCATACTGTCCAAAAGCTTTCGCAAGTTCTGGAAACTGTTTCTCACATCGTAAAAGAATGCATCCTCGAGAAGTACATCGAGACAGACAAAGAGCAGCAGATTTAATGAGATGAACCATGGGTAATCAATATGAAGAATGGTTTTAGAAAAATATAATAATTTATAATATTCATATATTAGCTATTATAATGAAAAAAGAAAACTTTAATTTTGAATATTAATGGTGCTAATGCAAGAAGCAACGGAAATTTTCTATACTTTAATTGAATCATTTGAACTTAGTATTAGATACTTATTGTTATTAACAAGCACTTAGTTGTTTGTTCTGATATAACTAGATCTTCTTTACAAAAATAGAAATAAATATATATTTTTTTTAATTTTTTATCTATTATGAATGTTATTGAACTTGATATACTTCCATTGTTGATAAATGCAATTTTGTGCAATTTAGTAATTATTATTTATTGAATCGTATATAGTACAAGTAATAATAATAATAGGTTTTAAACTCTCTAGTCAAAATAAGAAATTTGTATTTTTTACTCGTTTATCTATATTTAACTTGTATACATTTTCTTCTTTATCTTTAAGAATAGAAATTATATTTAAACCTTGTTAATATTTCTTAAAAACAATTTTATAATAATGCAGTGACACTTGAAAATTTTATTTTATGTAACCATATTGTTAACGAAAATCGAAAATATTATTCAATCAAGATATAGTATTATTCGAATAATTTTCAATTAATATTAATATAATTGGCCCATCGGTAATGAATACAATAAAGTTTTAAGCTTTAAAATTAGAATTAAAATATATTTCTTATAATTTACGTAAAAAAATAACTAGTAGAAAAGAATTAAAGTATAAGACAACTGTGATTTTTTATAAATCGGCGGTATATTAGAAAATTCAATCATATCGATGGGTTAAGTACTATTTATATTGTAGATATAAAACAAAATAGTAATATAATTACTTATTTCCGTACGCTTAAAATTTAGTCTTTGGCAAAATATAATTTTTTTTATATTTAAAATAAGAAATTTATAATATTTTTTGAATCCTTAAACGGGTACTCTGTATATTATATGTGATATTTTTAAACAATATGTACTTAGTATATTTTCAAGAGACAAAAGGTACAAAAGATTAAATATTGAAATTATTTGATATTTATGTTTGTTATGTCACGTCCTGAAGAACAATTTCATTTCATTTTTATAAATAATGTAAATGGATTTGAATGGTGATAAATGTTTTAAAAAATACGTTATTTTGTCCATATAAAGAGCTATTTAACAATTTGATAAAGTATTTATATTTACGACAAAATGATAAAAAAATGACCAAAGAAGAAAAAAAGAAAAAAAAATGAGAAAAGAAAGCATTCTTCGAAAGAAAAAAAATAGGAAATTTTGTAGTTCAAACCATATTTTTAGCACAATATATGAACATCATCATTAAGTAACATTAAGACTGTATACGAAATTCTGTGTCAAATTAGAATAAAGCATAAATATAAGGAATTAGTATACGATATCAACAATGACTGTATGTGACGAAAAATGAGTCTATTCAAAATGCAGTATTAAATATAATAAATAATGTAGAGGCTGTAGCCAATGTTACAAACGATCACAATGTTATTCTTTTAAACAGATATACGATTTAAAAAAAAGTATTAACTAAAGTCTGAGTAGCTTCTAGGAAACTTTAGATAAGAATTTTTAGAGAAGAAAACATGTAAATGTAGAGGATCATAGCCTCTGCTTTCATATCGTATACATCGCACACATATTAGATAGTGCAAAAAGGGGGATGTTCGATATGTTCAAATGAATAGCCACAGAAAAATGTATGATGTTTATATAATTAACAAGTAGTATTTATGAACAAAAAAAAACCGTGTGTAATCGCGTTGCTATTAGTGTAGTAGGGTGGTTGAGCTTTCGCATTAACGAAAGTGAAATGGACCAAAGAAGAATGGAAATTATATTACGATTAATATATTGAATTTAATTTAAGAAATATTATGATATTTTTTATCTCTTTATGTTTTTTTTTTAATTTTAAAAATAGATATTTCTTAAATCAAATAATACTGTCAAGATAAACATTTTAATAAGATATTTTATAAAATATATTTAATAACACGAAAGCTGCGATGAATAGCCACCCTTGCTTAGAAATATAATCGTATATTTTGCAATTACATTTTTGCTTGTCAGTTATGTAGTAACGGATTAAGATTATTCGATAATTATGTATTTGCGAAAATAATCAATTTTTGATAAGAAAAAAAGATACGAAAGTGAATCGCTCACGATCTCGCTCTCACAGCTCAATTTTTACATCTAGTTCTAAGCAGAGATGAGCAAATTATCTGTTTTTTTCCTCAATTTTATTCTAGTCCTAATACTGCCAAATACATCGCACCTGAAAAATGTTATAGTTATTGACGGTGCATAGTTTATATTTATTATTATGTTAACTAATATTTTTGAATTTTTATTAATTGATAGTAATATATTTTTAAATCAATTTGCTCAGCTCTTGCAATAGGTCAAAAATTGAGTATTTTTTTAAAGTCCATATAACACAAAGACGATTAGCGTTTAAATTAGCGATTAAAACAGTATCTCAGAAGTGCCAGTAACGCAGTAAACTAATGTAGTGTATTTCAGCAGACAAATACTGGATAATTATATGTAGATTCGAAGTATGAATTGTCGATAATATCAATTGTGACACTTAATAAAATGATTGTATAAAAAAGTTGGTTTAATAATTCATTTTTTTACATATTTTAATTTCATTTATTATTTTCATTTTATATTTCTCATGTTTTTTTTATTTTATCAATTAATAAAAAAAACAAAAATATAATAAATAAATACTAAATATAACTTTTTTTCTTTAAATTATGTCAAATGTATTTTTTTTCCTAAATAAATTAAAGCTTTGCAATTATAATGAAAAAAATTAAAATTTGTATAAAATAGTTATATTAGACCGATATCATTAATTTTTACATTCTATTTTATGTATTTTATTATATCCTTGTATATAATTGTAATAGATATAATAATTATTATATATATAAAAGATATCTACATTGTTTCCGTATTTCATTTTTACCAAATATTTTAGATTAGTTTAGATATTAAATGATTTGCATTTATATTTTTTTGTTTCTGTAGTAGTTCATGGTAACAAAAAATTGTTACGTATGATTAACAATCATTAGTCATACTGTCTAAAGATATCACTTATTTCTGGAAAATAACTATGTTATCATAAGAATATATACAATAGAAGAGGCAACTATATACAAGAGGGAAAAAGAAGAAGAAAAAGAAGAGAATAGTAAAGGATGGGAGAAAGAAGATAAAAAAAAAGAACAGGAGAATAAATAAGAAAAAGAAGGATGAGAAAAGAAAGTAGGAAGAGAAAGATGATAAAAAAAGAAGACGGAGAAGAATAATGAAAAAAAGGAAGGAAATGGAGGATAATAAAAAATAAGAGAAAGAAGAAGATAATAAAGAAGAAGAGCAAAATAATAAAAAGAGGAAAGAAAGAGAAAGATGGGAAGAGAAAAAAGAAAATAATAAGGAAGAGTAAAAAAAAAGTGATAAAGGAAGAAAAGAAGAGATAATAATAAATGATAAGAGAAAGAAAAGAATGATAAAGGATGGAAAGAATCCTATACGAATAATAAGTATTTCTTCATTGTTTTATTCATTATTTTTGAAAACGTAATTCAATATAATTTTTTGAAAAAATATTTGTTATTCAAAACATATAAAAAATATTATATATATTCTTTGATATATGTTATTTGGATTTCTTCATGCTCGATCAATGGCATTACCCAATACTATTATCGTGACTTGATTTATTTATATATTCTGTGATTGGCCAATGTTTTTTGTTAATAATTCATTAACGAAAATTTTTACAAAGAAAAATGTTACTTGAAAATGTTACTTGAATTTTCCTGATTAAAATTAATTGGTATTTTTTTTTTTTTTAGAATATCTTAAATGTATAATTTCATAATACGTATGGCTATCAAATATATTTTGAATTTGTCAATTTGATACAAATATATATATATACATATGAACAAAAAGAATTACAACAATATTTGAATTAAATTTATATATAATAATATTGTTATTAATTTTTCTTTCGAATTTGTTTAATTATACCAAAAGTCTAGAATCACAAACTTGATTTCAATTTTAAACTATTAAAATTATTTGAAAAAAAAATTACAAGGTTATTTCGAATCTATTTCTTGATTTTCAATTTGAATAGAAAATTATTTCGGAGATTGAAATAATAAAAAAAATGTAAGTATAAAATGTATACTTATATATGTACACAATATACATATGTATACAATAATAGAAAGAGAATAATTAGAATCATTATTAATAAAATTATTAATAAAATGGAACAATTTATACTAATAACAATAATTAGAATAGCTATCTTATGATTCATGCAAATCGTGTTAGCGCGAGTTAAATAAGTCAAAGTTGTTTACTTCAAATTTGTTTACTATTTTCATTTCTAAATCAAAATAGAAAAACGAATAACTCTGATTATAAGTATTACGTATACAAGTCATTATAAAAGTTTTTTGCTTGTTATAAAATTATTTATATAACCAAATTTAATTTTGAATAAATATATTACAAAATTTTTTTTCTGTAATTGCGCCATTTATCATAACATCATTCATCATTTTTTTTATTATAATATTTATTACATATTTAATATTTATAATGTTTATTACGTATTGAAATTATTCAAATCGATAGAAAACAATTAATTTATATTATATATATATATTATATTATATATTATATATAAATAACTATTAATTAACAATATATTAATAATCTTAAATTAGGATTTTTGTAAGATTTTTAAAAAAAATTAATCAATAATTATTTAATATGATTTTTATTGAAAAAATTTGTTCTAGATAAAATAAATCACAACATGTTTGAAAAAATATAATATATTCATTTAATATTTGTTATTTTATAAATATTTAATTGATTAATATCGGGAAACAGTTTATGAATTTAATTTAAAAAAATAGTAGTATGGGAGAAATAAATAATAAATAACATATTATGCTAATGATGTAATGGAAGTTAAATTAACGGATATAGAAAAAAAAAATTTGAATTATATCATAATATATATAATATTATATATAATCAAAATGTTTCAAACTTACATATTAATTTTCGCTTAAAAAAAAGTTTTTTATCGGAGAATAAACTGCATTGCTGTACAATTATAACAAGGTCATTGTATACGAACATGTTGCCCCTAACGATATGTGTTTAATCGAAGGATTCCCCAATTCCCGTTCTATAATTATATTTTCCGTGACGTAGTAATGCGATTTTATCTTTGAAATAATAAGACAGTGCAAAAAGAACAAATTGATAATAAAAACCATAAAAAGAAAAAAGATAATTATATCTTCCTTCTTTTACCTCTAGAAGAGATGCAATTAGTTTTGTAATCTTATCTAACTCAGCAAATAAGAGAAGTCAAAATAGTAATTCAAACTTATAAATTACTAATTTATTAAAAAAAAATTGTTGATGTTAATCAACATATACTTATTCTCTTTTGAATAAGAAAATATTTTTAAAATGAATTATGTTTATAATGACAAAGATTTACTTTCACAAATGAAAAATAAAAAATAAAAATAAATATAAATAATTAATAATTAATGTAATAATGTAAAAATAATAATATAATTATTATTAATAATGATAATGCAGTCATTTCCGTTGTTATTATATAGCATTATTATTGAATAAAAATTTTGTACTTTTTAATTAATATATAATTTAATATCTCTTATATTAAGAATATTATATTAGCGAAAATATAACGAATTTAAGAATGATTTAAGGAATATAGATAAAATATTATTTTATGGATGATGTGTTTACATTGACTTTAGTAGTATTCAGTAGTATTGAAAAGCGGTTAAGCCAGACTGGACAAATACGCTTATAATTTATCCTAAAGAATTACATATCTTTGATAGCTAATTATCAATTAATAATCATGACATAGATATGATACTTTTAGATTCAATTAAATAAAGTCTTTCATAAACGATGTTTCATTTTTGCATACTTGTTCTTCCTCTATAAGATAATCTTCCTTAGTTTGAATCTTCAATAAACAATTAATTGTAATGCATACAGTGAAGAGGAAATGAAGGAAAAAAACAGAAAAGATTTAATCATGGCGCAGAATAAATTTATAACGTTTTCTATGTGTTTATGTGCTTAAACTAACGTGACAACTCAATACCTAGTAATTTCTTAAGAAGAGCTTTTTCTATTGGTGGAAATGGCGAAATATAAGTTGCGTCGTTTGTAACGTCCTTCAAACGTTCTTATCGATTCTGAGAATATACAGAGTGTATAATACGAAGTTCACTGTCGAAATATGTTAGTTTGTCGGTAACAACGCTTGACCGATTGTCGTTCAGTGAGCACTCAGTATTATTGAGGGAAAAACTATCCTATAATTATCTTTTCTTTTTTTTTTCAATTACAATATTTTAAGTCAGGTTGCAAAAATTTAAAAAAAAATGTCAGATAACGAGAATAAATTATGGTGTCAAAATAAGCGTCAAAATTGTGTTGTGCAACCACTCTTAACAGGTATTTACAATGTGAATTTCTTTACAATCCATATTATTGTAAAAACAATGAAGAAAATAACCTCAAAATACGCGCGGTCACATTATTTTATTATTTACTCAATAGATGTTACGTATAAGTAATGATGTAACACGTGGTGTTGTAAAATATAATCCACATGAATTGTATACAATGATTTATGTAGGAAAATTTTTCAATTTTTATTATATTTTATTTAATAAGTTATAATTTAATTTAATTTTTATTTTTCTATATTCTTTACTTAATATTAGTATAATAATTTTAATTTTTAAAAATACTATTTCTAAGTAGAATTATTTTGTATAAAATTATATTATATTATATTCCAAAAAATTAATAATTTCAATAAACTTGTAATTAGAATAATGTTTATTATACATTTAAAATAATCTATAATTATATAAATTTATTAAAACATCATTTATATATAAATAATATATGAAATAATATATATTTACATTGATTTTATAATTTTAGATTTATACCAAATTACAATGGCATATGCTTATTGGAAAAGTGAAAAAATGAATGATTATGCTGTATTTGATTTATTCTTTCGTAAAAATCCTTTTCAAGGAGAATTTACAATTTTTGCTGGTTTAGAAGAATGTATTAAATTTTTAGAAAAATTTCATTATTCTTCAAGTGGTATGTATTTATTTTGAAATATTATATTAATCAAATAATTTAAATTCATATATATAAAGAATTTTTTATATTTTAAAATTTCAATTAAAATATCAAATTATACAGATATTAAGTACTTAAAATCAACAATGCCATCATCAATTGATGAAAGGTTTTTTGAATATTTGAAAGACTTAACACCAAAAGATGTAACAATATATGCTGTAGAAGAAGGTTCAGTTGTTTTCCCAAGGTTAGTACAAATTGTTTAGAAATTGCATGTATCATGCAGATAATATTCAGTTATGTTAATCATCATCATCATTGTCATCATTTAGGAAACTTTTTCTTGCTCTTAAGACAGCAGTTAGAGTTAATGTTCGAATGCTTATCAACATTACATATTTGATGAAACACGAAATCTTAATAAGTTAAAACCTCAATACAAATTGATATGTTATGCAGAATACCATTACTAAGAGTAGAAGGTCCATTAATAATGGTACAACTTTTGGAAACGACATTGTTAACATTAGTTAACTATGCGAGTTTAATGGCAACTAATGCAGCCAGATTTCGCATGGCTGCTGGGAAAAATATAACATTGCTAGAATTTGGTCTTCGAAGAGCTCAGGGTCCTGATGGTGGTTTAAGCGCTTCTAAATATAGCTATATTGGTAAATATTTTGTGTATTTTTATTTTCTTTTTATTTTTTTTTTAAATCTCAATTTCATTCTATATTTTTTAAAATCCTCATTAATATATTATGCATTAATTTAATACATCATATTTTTATTATACTTTAATTATATCAAAAAATATTATTTCTTCTTCAACATCATTTCACTTTACAATTTCTTATCAAAATCAATAAACAGCACCATTTGGTAATAGTTTGTACCACCTTAATAACAAATAATTTAAAATAGTTTATATATATATATATAATTATGTTTCATAATTTTAGAAAGAATCACATTAAGATACACATTTTTAGATATAATAAAATTGAATTAAATAAAGTAATAAATATTAATAAATATATAAAAGTTTTTTTTTATAGTTTATATTATAATAAAAAATTTTTTTAATTTTTTTTTAAATATATTTCAAAAAATTATTTATTTTTTAGGTGGTTTTGATGGTACAAGTAATGTTTTAGCAGGAAAACTTTATAATATTCCTGTAGGTGGAACACATGCACATTCATACATAACATCTTTTATTACTTTGGATGATTTGCGAGAAAAAGTAAGTTAATATTTTTATTTTATTTCAATTGAGTAAAGTTTTATTTCGCTTTAATATTTTATAATCTTTTCAGACTTTGGCACATAAAGAAACAGGAAAAGTTTATGATCTTTTAGAATTAGCCTACAAGCATCGAAATTCCATTGCAGCTGATATAGGAGCACTAGTTTCTGAGGCTTCTAATGGAGAATTAGCTGCTTTAATTAGTTATGCTATTGCTTTTCCACAACGATTTCTTGCTCTTGTAGACACATATGATGTGGAAAGGTAGGATATTTTGCTTATTATTAATTATTTTTTTTATTTGGCTTTTTTTAAGTATATTTGATATTTTTTTTTGTTTTTTACATGTAGAAGTAGATATATTTTAATATCATATATATATATATATATATATATATATATATATATATATATATATATTTTATTAATATTTTTATTTATATTTGATTATCTGCATATAAATATTCAGAATTTTATTTATAGATGTATGATTTCTATGTATTAGCATTATTAATGTTTTTTGCATTTTTAATTTCACTTTTTACTATTTAATATTAATTTATTTATAGAATTTTTTATCAATTATAAGCTTATATTATTTAATTTAAATATATAATTTGTTTTTTTAGCATGATGTGAAGTAATGAAAGAAATACATAGTAAAAATATATAGAACTAAATATAAATATAAAGAAAATCTATTATTTATTTCTGTATTCCTAAGATAATTGAGAAAATTTTAAAACTTTGTTATAAGAATTAAGTGATAAATTTTATAAAATATGTTGTAAAATAATATTTATTAAAAATATATTAGAAATTTATCATTAATTTTACTTTTAACTAAAACTATGGTTAATTGGATTTGATATGTATATAAATGAATGTGTAATTTTAATGACAAATTCACAAAGCAGGCATGAAATATATACACACTATAGCCTAACAAGAGTGTGTTTATAGCATCGAATCTTCAGCCAAGAGACAAGCATATATAGTCAGCCTAAACGTAAAGAATAAACATCTAATAAATGGGTCCAATAAACATGCCCAAAATGGTGTCAGAAATGATCCGGTTATATCAGAATCAACTTCACATCACAAGAATGGCTTTTTAAGTCAAGGCGAATTGGGTGAGCTCTATGTGAGGTACGATATTATCTATTTTGTCTGCTTTGCAGAATAAATCATCATATTTTATCATTTTTTTATCATATTTTATCAAATCCAAATAATTACTCAATATTATATTCATGAATAATAAATATATATTAATAGAATTTTTATTAACATTTATTTTATTAGATTTTAAATTTATTACATATTATTATTTATGTTAATAATTTTGAGTTGAAAATATAAAATAATACATATTTCATATTTCAAGTATAATATTATTTTAATATTAATTTTATTAATATTATTTATGAAAAAAATATCATTCTGTAAAGCGGGCAAATTTATAGATTTTTTTTTATTTTTCGTATAAAACAATAATTAAAAATTTGAAAAATCGTGAATTATTTTGTAAAAAATTTGATGAATTTTGTATTATGTACGACCTTATATAGCACCCTTCCCAATTCAGCCATATAAAAAATAACCATTAACCGATTCGCATTTTATTAATAATAAGAATTTCAATTGTAAAAATTTAGATATATATAAATGTAAATTATAAAAAATTAATAGAATACAAACGAAATATTAATAAAATCTATTAATAGATTATTTGATTTTTTATTGTATCATAATTAATATCAATCACTTGCATGTAATATTTATATCATATTTATCTCATAAAATCATATAAAAATAATAATAGTAGTAAATTTTAATTTTATGTAAAAAATTTTTACAATAATTTTATATTTTTTGTGTTTATATAAAATAAACACAAATATACATTATGTTTCAGAATCTATGATAATATTAATGCATGCATAATTGATAATGCTTTTTCTATTGTATTATGATGACAATTTATATGTATAATTTATAAGTAAATTTTATACTTAGGAGTGGTCTTCTAAACTTTTGTGCAGTGGCACTAGCTTTAAATGATTTGGGTTATAAAGCAATTGGTATAAGACTCGACAGTGGCGATTTAGCATATCAAAGTAATTTTGCCAGAGATTTGTTTGAAAGAATTGGTATTAAATATAATATACCTTGGTTTGGGAAATTAACAATCTGTGCATCAAATGATATCAATGAAGAGACCATTCTAAGTTTAAATGAACAGGTAGATAAATATAATATTAAAAAATACAATTTCAGTTTATATATTTTATTTTTATAAAAAATATTGATTTTATAGAATCATAAGATTGATTGTTTTGGAATTGGAACGCATTTGGTAACATGTCAAAGACAACCAGCACTAGGTTGCGTTTATAAAATGGTTGAAATTAATGATCAACCTAGAATAAAAATCAGTCATGATGTTAGTAAAATATCAATACCTGGCAAAAAAGTTGCATTTAGATTATATGGAGCAGATGGATGTGCTTTAATCGATCTTTTACAAAGATCAACAGAAGAAATACCACAAGTAAAACATAAAGTTCTTTGTAGACATCCTTTTCAAGAATCAAAAAGAGCTTATGTTATTCCAACGCGAGTAGAGCCATTACATAAGGTAAATTAATAAAATATAAATTTTTATAATATATTTCATAATTTTTAATAATTATTTAATAAATTTCATAATTTATAATATTTTTCTATAAATATTTAGGTTTATTGGAAAAATGGTAAATTATGCCAACCTTTACTTACATTACAAGAAATACGAAATAAAGTCCAAGAGTCTTTAAGAACACTTAGAAACGATCACAAGAGAAATCTAAATCCTACACCATATAAAGTGAGTTTTAATATTTTGAATTATAAAATATTTCATTAAAATTGAAAATTATGATAATTTATACAGGTTGCTGTTAGTGATGATTTGTATAATTTTATACATGATTTATGGTTACAACATGCACCCATTGGTGAACTTTCGTGAAACTGTAAATACATCATTATTACAAGAAAGTAACAAAAAAAAGATCACGTATTTAAATAGTCTATTAACATATTATTCGAAGATATAAAATTTTAGCTACACAAATATTTGACTATAATAGTACATATACATTATTTTGATAACTTATAAAAATTGTATTTTGATAACTTGTAAAAATTATTTTATATTCATATAGCTTTATAAGTATAGGATGAATTATTTGTAGGAAACAAAAGTATGGATTATAAATATGAAATGTATACAAATGTATAAAAGTATACAGCAAGTATAAAATGTGTGATAGTATATATAATAACTGTCATACATATTTAGTTACTTTTGATTTTTAAAAACATAGAAAATGAATAAACATAAATTAATGATGCACAAGTATTTCACATGTAAATAGGAAACATTGAATGTATATATAATAGAACAAAAATTATAGAATCGGCAATGTAAATTAAGTGTAAATATTCATTAATATGTCTAAAATTTCTTTTTATATATTAATATCATTTATTGATAATATTTTCTATATTTTCTAGTTTAAAAAAGAATTACGAATTTTTTTTATAATGAAAATAAAAGAAATTGAAAAGAGAAAATAATTTTGTAAAATAAAAATATATGTACTTACTCAATAAGTAATTCAATATATATTTATAAGCAATGAAAAAAATTAAAATTTAAAGACGATTTCTCCTTGAAAAAAAATGTACAAAGTTTGAGCATAATACAAATATAAAATTTTAAAATATATAAAACTGTACAAAAAATATAAAGAGAAATCTTTTTATGTAATATAAAAAAAAAACATTTTAATCATTAAATGTATTACAAAATTTTCATTAAATTTTTATTTTTGAAATTCCTGAATACCTACTTCATTCAAAAGAATTTTTATAATTTAATCTTATTTATACAAAAATTTTATTATTTTACATATTAAATATGCTATCTTTTCAAATTAAATTTTATATAAAGCAAATATATTAATAAAAAATAAAGATTTTTATAAAAATTTGTTATTAATCGCATATACATTATCTAAAATATTAATATCAGTATAATCAATTTTTATGTGTAAATATGTAATAAAAATTTTTCTTTTTTTTTATTATGTTTATAATCTCAAAAAATTCAATAAAGAATTTAATTATTTCATTTAATCATTTCTATCTTATGAAGTAATTAGTATAATGTTTTATATTTCTTGAGTATTAGTTTCTACAGTTTTTAAAATCAATATTCATTTAAGTATTAAATGTATTTTATGAACATATAAAAAAATAAAATAATCAAATTGTATTAACATTAAATATATTACAACATTGTTATAATATTTTTTATTTAAAAGAAAGAAACAGGTAATTTTTTCAGATAAAATATTTACGATGAAATAGAAGAGGTTATAATATGATTAAAATCAAAGAATTACAAATAATAAATTATGATTCGAAAATATTTTGCACTATATGCAATTTAGTTATTTTCTCTTTCTGCAAATATTTAAAAAAAATATATATATATATATATTTTTTTTTTCTAGCAAATAAATCAATTTATATTGAATTTTATAATTATTTTTTTTTCTAATTTGTGATATTAATAAATATTAAAAGAATATTAAATATTAAAAATTTTGTTTCATTTCACCACTAAGTAACTAAAAAAAATAAGAGGGAAAATCGTAATACTTTTCCTTATTTTTCCTATATATTTTACAGGAAAAGAAAAAATTATATTAATACAATTATGATGGATTTATACTAAAAAAAATAAAGAAGACAGTTCATATTTTATCTTAATCATATGTTTAATATATTTAATTATAATTATATTAATATTAATTAAATTTAAACTTGTATTATAAAAGATATAACAAAAAATATGAAAGGATTTCCACAAATTATTGTAAAAATTTGCCCATTCATTACATTGTTATATAGCATAATTGTTATTATTTTAACAACATATATTAATGAAAAACTTACTCCAGTTTTCATATTTTTTTGTATTCAAGTATATTTAAATTGGTATTCAGTATATGCTATAAGTTATAATGCAACAATTATGGAAGTTAAAATAATAGGAAAAAAATTATTAATACACAATAAAATAGAAAGTAATACTGAACATAAATATTGGTATTGTGAAAAATGTATTAATTATACATGCAAACCAACACAACATTGTATTTTTTGTAAAAAATGTTTCCATTTTCGTGATCATCATTGCTTTTTCTTGGGTGCTTGTATATTAAGACAAAATATAGGTAATTTCATTTTATTTTGTTTTTATACATCATTAACATGTATATATTCATTATGTATTCTTGGACCATATTTATATGAGAATATTAATCGTGTAATAAGAACAGATACAGATTCCTTCAATATATTTTTAAATTTCTGTTTTCCTATTGCTCTTATCAAATTATTATATTCTAAAGAAAATACTTATATATTACTTGTTACAATGTTTGATATATTAGTTTCTATTTTATGTATTTGTTTGGTATATGCAACATGGAAATTGCATAGTTGTATGACAGGTAAACAAAAATATGCAAATATATCAGAAAAACAAACTTTGAAAGAAATTTTTGGAAGTTATGGTCTGTCAAATATTATTTTTCCATATAATGGTCTCATAGGAACTAGAGATCTTAATGGGAAATACGAGTTGAAGCAAATATAATAAAAACAAATGATTATTATAGTTAAAATTATCATAAATAATAATAATAATAAATATAACTAAATAAAGAAATTTATTAAGACAATTAATAAATAAAAAAATATATTTATGCATTTTTCATATAAACAATGTATATACAATAAAATACATTTTTCAATTATGTAAATTATATTATATTATAATAAATATCATATACATCTAATACATTTACATATTTATACTTCTGTATGAATTATAAATCATAATTGCACTCTTCATAAATTTTTATAAATATATTATAATATTTTCTATTACAAGATTCACACATATAATAAAGATTATAAAAACAATAAGAAACATTCATTTTATTTTGCCTAGAAAATAATAATTTTTTAATAGTATACAATTTTTTTAAAAATTATTAATAAAATTATTTTCTTAGAGATATTTAAAGATAAATTTTTTTTTTTTATAAAAATATAAAACATTAGATATTAATCTGAAGATAATGGAAAGAAATAAATTAATAAAATATTTATATAATTTTTAATTCATTTGTTATAATTGTCATTATTATTATCAAGAAAAATTTTATATTATACTAAAAAATTTATTTTATAATTCTGTATGAATATGATGTTGAGCTTTAAAGTCATTAGGATGAATAAATACTCCTTCTGTTGTCATCCATTCAATATGAGGAGAACTAGAGGAATATTCGCCTACCACTTCAGTTTGTCCAGTAATGGGATTACCATAAACTCTTCCACTTACTGCTAAATATCTATAAAATAACAGAATTTGATATTTTATATAATATTTAAGGAATTTTTTTTACACATAACAAAAATATAGAAAACTCACGTATCTGTATCTACATGTTTCAACATAATTGATTCATCTCTTCTCCAAAATTCAGTCTGACATATTAAAAGCCAATTGTCACCATTATCACCTTCCCCTTTATTATCTCCATAAGCAGATATTTCTTGTTTACCACTAAGTGGTGAACTGACACGATGGGAATGTAGATTTTTTTTTGTTGCTATATGTTCTAATCTTATAATATCTCCACATTTAATTGGTATCCTATAATTATTGTTTAAAAATTATATATTGATGATGATTATTCTATATTGATATGATTAAATATATACCCTCTGGTACATTGTTTTTTTGTTCCAGCTTTTACAAGCCAATAAGAATTTCCATCTTCTTTAGCTGAAGTTCCTGTTACAGATTGTTGACCACTACCACTTCCATATTTTATATCATGAGAATGTAATCTTACTTTATAATTTATATTCATTAATTTTAATGTAGAACCACATGTCACATGTTGTGTTCCTTTAGCTGTATACATACATACTTTCTTATTTAATTAAATTAAATTAAAATGTTTGAAGTTTAAAAATATACAATTAAATTATACAAATTCTTAGAATTATAAATTTTTAGAAACATATATTAAAATAATATTTATTAAAATGATTAGCTTTAAAAGAGAAATTCAATTTTTTAATTATTTTAAATGAAAATAGGTTAACTAAATGATTAAAGATTTATAAAGTATTCTATAATGAAATCTTTTTCAAATGAAGATTTTATAAAATTTTTGAAATATGATAGTTTAGTAACTTAATCAAAAAAAAAAATTAATATTTCAAAATATATACACTATTACATATAATTTTAATGTTTCATAAAAATAAATATATTAATATACCTTTCACAGGACTCGTCCAAAGTAAAAATATTACGAATGAAATCATAAATGAAAAATAAACGAACTTTTCTCTCATTTTTAAAATAATAAAGTATTCAATCTATAGAGAAATAGAAACTGAAAGTTCAATACACGTACATAAACATATCCATGTTCGTGTTTAATTTCTATTGGTGTAACGTGTTCAGGGGTTCTCAATTTTTCGGTTCTCGATTGAACATTCATTGTTTACTAATGGTAATAAATATAACTAATATTCATTTAATTTAAATAATTTTGAAAATAATAGAAACATATTAAAATTATTTTATATTCATGTTTATTATGCAAATATTTTATAAAATATTATTTTTTTTATTTTTCTTTCAAAGAATAATAAAGCTACTAGATATTTCATAGAATTATATAAAATAATTCATATGAAAAAAATTTGTATTATGCTAAAATTGCAACAACATTCTTGGAATCATATGTTGGAATAATTTGATTAACATTTTATAAAGTTACATTTGAAAAATATAATAAACAGCAATTTAATTTATAAATTTAGAAACTATTTTTTAGGCAAATTTTTTTAATAATAGCACAAGTACTTTTTTTTCTATTTATATAATAAAAATGTCTTAATTATATTCTCTTAATTGATATATATATATATCCCAATATTGTATTTTAGCATGAAAAATATTTTGTAAAAGTCATATAATTAATGCACAATGTTTATATTTGATTATTGAATGATAGGAATGAAATATCATATGAGCAGCATTCAAATCTGCTTTCTTATTTAAATAATTCTTATTTAATTGTACAAATGTATCAAGGAACTGTCCAAGCATTCTTGAAATACATTGGTATTGTATTTTAATGATTAATAATGAACACACGCCAATTAATACTCAACAACTTTCGGACGGGTTTTAACATAAACATATGCTGCTATTATAACAAATATTGCAGCAATAGTTGGTAACACAACTGTAAAAACACGTTGTTTATTTTCCAAAAATTCCTTTTTCCTCTCTTTCTTCTGTTTATTTGTTTCTTTTGTTTTTCCCTTTAATTGACGCATCTTCCTGCTAAAAAAAAAATATACATGTTAATGAAAAAATATTGAAATGAATTTATTATTTTTTTTTTTACATGTGTTAATATAAAAGTGTTGCAATTGAAATTATAAAATTATAGATAGAATATCAATAAAAAAGTTTCCAAGTGCTCAAAAAATATTATTGATGAAATTTTTTAACATATATAATTTTCTATCATTTGAGTCAAAATCCTTATGTTACTATTAATATATTATCTAAAATGTTGATTCTTATAAATTTAATATTTATTATTTCTTTAAAATATTCTTTCGTATTATTGAATTTATTTTTTAAAAATAATAAAGTAAATTAAACATATTTATATTACATATGTTTATGACAGTTTTAAAAATGTTATTAACATACACGCGCTTTATAATAATAAACCAAAATAATAAACTTGTATTTTATTCTGTTTAAATAAAAATATAAATTTTAATACCTTTAATATGTATATAATTAAGATAATCAAATATTAAAAAACTTCCCAAAAACTCGTTTTTGGAATTCTCAAGCAATAGAGAAAAGATTTGCGTATATGACACGTAATAAAATAACGCTACCCTACCAATCGCAATTCCTGTCACTTCCGTATAGAGGTACTCAATTGAACTACGTTAATCAGTATAGTTAATTCAAACTATATTTTTATCTATAATATATCATATACTTTTCACATATAGTAACATAAAGATATATTTACAACATTATTTTTATATTATATTTTTATATAAAATTATTATTAATGGTAATATATTTAAAATTATAATAATTAATAGGTTATAATAATATGAAAAATAATAAATAAATATAAGAATCATGCTGAATGAACATTGATAAATTAAATTAAGAAAAGAATTTATATAATAGATTCATAAATGCATAATGTATTTTTTTTTATTTTTTCATATGAAATTATTAAAAAATTATTAGAAAATATTTAATAGATTTAATTTATTAATTGTAATTAATATTTACAAATTTTATTTTACTCTTTACTATTGGTATTTTAAGTTATTTATGTTAAGTTAATGCATGTATTAATGTCTTATTAAATAACTATTTTTTAATATAATCTAATTATTTATTTTTAATTCTATGAAAAAAGTAAAATTTTGAAACAGTAAGTTAATATTTTGCATATATACTATTATGTACTAAAAAATATATTTAATAAATTAAGGAATTTTAGGAATATAATTATATTTTAATGCATTTTATTATAAAAGTAATTAATTATTATATATAATTATTATTAAGATATTTTTAAAGATAAGTACACTATGTACTTTATTTAAATGTAAAATTTCTGAATGAAATATATGAATAATGATACATCATTAAAAAGCATTTAATTTTACCTTTGAAATTTTATTGTATAGTTTAGAGTTATAGCCTTAATTATATGAAATAATATTCGTATATTTTTTCTACATATTAATTTTTTCACAACAATAATATTATATATTCTACAAATATTATTGAATATTTCTAATATTAATAATAATCTATATTTGTTGACAATATATTGTTGACAATATTTGTTTTTCATTAGTTATATTATTTTGTTACTAATTATTTTTATAATATTTAAAATTTTTTTTTAATTTTATTACATAAATTACTGAAATACAACTTAATTTTTAGGGATATTTAAATTTTTTTAGATTAGTTGGTAATATTTGAAATAATAATATAGAATATAGAAATTAAAATGTTATTAAAATAATCATATATTTTGAATAATTAAAATTATTTTATAAAATATTCATAAATTTTTTTACTTTGTTGTACGTATAATTTAATTATTCTCTTGAATATTTTTCATTAAGATTACTTTCCATAATGTCTTGTTTCCATACATATTCTAAGCTATATCCATTTTTAGGCATACATGATTTTATACATGTAAATATTGCTAAAATACCCCAATCAATACATTTTAATGTATTTTCAAAATCTAAGAAATTTAATAATTGAGGCATAATCTATAAAGAATAATCTTATTAATTATATCAAAATTTTTTATACAGAAATTTTTATATTATAAAAATAAAATATATTTTTTATTTCACCTGAAATTCAAATTGTCTTTCTCCATTACATTCTAAACATTTTGGTACTTCATTAATTTTACTAGATCCTGAAATATATAAAATATTGCCTCCTCTGTCATATCTACAAATAGATAAAATTTATTATATATAAATAATGTAATAATCAAGAAATACAAAGCAAGAAAAAGAAATATGAAAACCTTAATATTTGATCTGGATATTTTTTAATAGTTGAAAGAAATTTAGAAAATGTTTCATCTTCCTGTCCATTAGCCATATTTAGCAATTCATTTTGTACATCTTCATTTTGAAAAATTCCTGCTTCATTTTTTTGTATCATTGTTTCATATTTTTTAATTTCTTCTTCTTCTTTAATCAAATCATTTGAATTATTTGGATCTTCTTTATCTTCTCTTTCTATAACTATTTCATATTCAGGAAATAAAAGTTTATTCATTTTTACTATTTTTTGATTACCATCACAAATCTCTTTATGTCCATGTTTCCAATCATAAATTTGATGAGCTCGACAACAATAATTTACAATTTTACATTTAGAACAATGATTAGGTGCTAATATTCCACAAGTATAACATGTTTTTACCCATTTATTTATACCTAAAATCACTCAAGTTATTTTTTATTATTCTTGTAATGTTTCAATCATTTAAAATTGTTAATAATCATAATAATAATCATTAAATAATCATTAATAAAATTTATTATAATTGTTTTTAACATACATACTAATGTCAGTTCTCCAGTTACTTTGTTCTATTGGAGGTTCAGGTGAATAAAATTCATTTATTCTTGGTAATTGAGAACGAAATACTTTTAAATTTCCATTTTTATTTAATTTACAACATTCCATTTTTTTGCATATAAAAATAAAAATCGTTCGATGAAAAGCATATTCATTATCTTCATATGGTGCATAAATTTGACATAAAAAAATACAAGGTTCTTTACAATATTCACAATGAAAATCTTTTTCTCCAGGTATATCTCTTAAATTAAGCCAAGCTGGTTTACCACCGACTTTACTTGGAAAAAATCTACTTTCTACTTGCCAAGACTCACACTTCTCCACAAAACCTAAATCCAATGTCATTTTATAGATTTATTTAATATAATTATAAGATTTATTTAATTTATTGAAAATATTTATAAAGATATTTATTTTGATGATAGTTTAAATACATATTATGAACACGTGTTAATTCTATCTTTTTATTTTTTATGCCATATCATATAACTTAAGAAAATGTTACTAGAATTATAACACTATATAAAAAAGAAAAAAAAATACTTCATATTTTTATTATACTTTTTAACAATATAATTTTATTTAAAAAAAAATTACATATAAATTTATAAGATAGAATACTTCATAATATCACCGTGAATATAATAGAAAAAATTTTTATTATTAAAGGAAGTTTACAATCTCAAGAATAATTTTCGTGAATTGTAGTTTTTCCATGCTTATATATATATATATATATATTTGTGTGATGATTTGGTGATTGATACTTGTTATTTAGGTTACCCATTTAATCGTAACATTAGATTTCTGAGCTATTTTATTGTGAATTTTGAGAAATGACATCTTTTTTGGAAAGTTTACAATCTTCAACATGCGTATGGTTCGAAATAGGCAACAAACGAAATGTATTGGTGTCTATGTTCGCCGGAACATTGGTAAACATTGAAGTTTATATTATTCTAAATGAAATTGACAGTACAATATATTTTTAATTTAATTATTTCTAAAACATCAATTTTTGTTACTTATTTGTAATAATATTATTTTTATACAATTTTTAAATAAGTACACTTTAATATAATAATTAAAATATATGTTTTTTTCTTATTATAATTTTATTTGTCTTTACAAATGATTTATTATAAAATAATTATTCTTTTTTTGCAATTTGCAGTTTTTTGTAGGATGGTGGTTTATTATTGATGCTCATGCAAAGTATCCTAATGAAATGGCAAAGGCATATCATGTATGTGGAATATTTGGAACTATATCTTTATTTATGTAAGAAAATGTTCATGTTTATCATATAATATTTTTGACATCAATATGCGATAATTGAAAATAATTATTTAATTTAGGATAAATTCTGTAACGAATGCACAAATGAGAGGTGATGCACTTAATGGTGGTTATCTTGGAGCTAGAGGTGCAAGAGGTTGGTTATTTGTCGGATTTGTAATGGGATTTGCTGCAGTTATTGCAGCTTGTTGGATTTTATTTGCAGATTTTGTAGCTGCAGGTTTGCATATTATTTATAATTAATAATAATATACATCATTTATGATTAATAAAAATATGATTATCATCTTAATAATATTAATTTAATTTTTTAGGAGCTCAACATCATTGGCCTGGTGTAGGTCTCTTTTTACAAAATGTATTTATTTTTTTGGGATCTCTTACTTATAAATTTGGACGATCAGAAGAACTATGAGATTATTCAACATTTGTACATTACAAGCATTTTTACATATTTGTGCATAAGTTTTTTGTTCTATTTTATTTTCAAATAGAACATTTATTGAGGAACAAATACTTACACACATTGTACTGTGAATTATATTAGTTCATTATAAAATTGTAAACTCTTTTTGTTTTTATTTATTTACATATAAGTAGTTATTTAAATGTTTACTCATACTAATCATTCATAGCAAATTATTTCTAAATAATTATTATAAATATTATAATATTAAAATATAATAAAGAGATAATTTGCTTAATAAAATAATAATTTTTTTATAATAGCTTTTTATTACAAGATTTAAGATGAATGGAGCTAAAATTTAAGATTTTTGTTTTTAATAAATATCCATATATAAATATCATTTTTATTTCAAACATTAATATAATTAATAATGTAATTGTATGTAACAAATTTTGCATTTATTGATGTAAAATTTTAATCGACTGAAAATTAAATATATTTTAATTGATTAAATAAATTGTAATTACATTTATTTATTAGCTTCTTTTTGCTTATTATTCATTTCTATTTTTTTATTATTAAAAAATAAAATAAAAATAAAAGTGATTATTTGATATAGTAAATATATTTTAATTACTAGAATTAATAACTATAGAAAATAAAATAAAATATCTTTTTGTAAAATTTTGATTTTTCGAAATTATCTATATTATAATAAAGTGGGGATAGAACAGTGGCTTATTCGTTTTGATTTGCCAGCGCGGACCAATATGATCGTTTTCTTCCATCTTACTTTACCAATCCCGTTGTGCCACACAAACACATGCTTCTTGTTCAGTTTGATGCAGAAGGTGTACGTTATTTTTCTTGCTTTAAACAAATTGGAACGTACGTGTACCTATGTCTAATGGTTTAAGGACAGTAGTTCTTTTGTCGTCAGACTAATATTTTTAAAAAAAGACGAAAAAGTGAGTAAAGTTCTTTGAGATTTTTTCTTAATTTCTGGTTACCATAACCAAATTTGACAGTTTTACAGAAGTTCTCGTGTAATTGAAATATTATCTTTCATATAATTTGTTTTATGTAAGATTTATATATAATTTTCTTATAAATTGTTTTATAGATTTCTTTCTACTTATAATATTTGCAATAATTTCATGTTTATTATATTTATTTAAAAATTTTTTTAGATTTATGTACTATTCAACATTATAATTTGAGTTTCTTTATAGAAAATTTAATTTTTCTTTTTTAAATGAGCTTATGTTTTTTTGTTTAAAATTTTTTTAATTATGAAAAATATTTATTAAATATTATTCTTTTACTATCTAAAAACATTTTATGAGTTATTTAATAAATATTTAATAATGTATTTAATAATATTTAATAAATATTTTTAAAAATTAAATTTAAATATAACATATATATTTTTATATGTTTTAAATTATAGATGAAACCAAGTGGAATAAATATGTCCATTATTTGGTTATTATTGATTACTATTGTAACTTTTATTGACCATAGCAATGGCATTGCTGTTATGAGTATTGATATAGGTAGTGAATCAATGAAAGTTGCTATTGTTTCGGTAAGTAAACTTCATTTTATTATTAAACTATTAATGTATTTTATTATTCATAAATTTTATTAATATTATTTATTAATGATTTATATAGCCTGGTGTTCCTATGGAAATAGCTTTGAATAAAGAATCAAAAAGAAAAACACCAGTTACAATTGCATTTAGAAATGGAGAAAGAAGTTTTGGAGAAGATGCTCAAGTAGTGGGAATTAGATCACCTCAAAATAGTTTTTCTTATATTCTAGATCTTTTAGGAAAATATATAGATAATCCTATAGTAGAACTTTATAAAAAAAGATTTCCATATTATGATATTATATCTGATGAAGAACGTAAAACAATTACATTTAGGTTAGATGAGAATATCACATATACTCCAGAAGAATTACTTGCACAAATTTTGCATAAAGGAAAAGAATTTGCAGAAAATTCAGCTGGTCAAAAGATAAGCGAAGCAGTAATAACTGTTCCAGGATTTTTCAATCAAATTGAAAGGACAGCTCTTATGCAAGCTGCAGATCTTGCAGGAATTAAAGTTTTACAACTTATTAATGATTATACTGCAGTTGCATTAAATTATGGAATTTTTCGCAGTAAAGAAATAAATGACACTGCACATTATGTAATGTTCTATGATATGGGAGCTAGCAGTACAACTGCAACAATTGTCAGTTATCAAAATATAAAAACAAAGGAAAAGGGATTTATTGAAACTAATCCACATGTTACCATTTTGGGTGTGGGTTATGATCGTACTTTGGGAGGATTAGAAGTGCAAATTAGATTGCAACATTATTTAGCAAAAGAATTTGATGCTTTGAATAAAACAAAAAATTCTGTATTTAGCAATGTAAGGGCAATGGCAAAACTTTTTAAAGAAGCTGGTCGTGTTAAGAATGTATTAAGTGCAAATACAGATCATTTTGCCCAAATTGAAGGATTAATAGATGAAGTTGACTTTAGATTACAAGTTACCAGAGAAAAACTAGAACAACTTTGTACTGATTTATTTGAGCGAGTAGCAAATCCTATTAAAATTGCTTTAAAAACATCAGGTATATTGAAATAAATTAATAAATAAAACATCAGGTATATTGAAATGAATTAAATTAAAATATATTTATTATATCATAAATTAATGTAAATTTTATAGGTTTAACAATGGATGCTATATCTCAAGTTGTATTAGTGGGAGCTGCTACTAGAATGCCAAAGATACAAGAACATCTAAGTCAATATTTAACAGTTGAATTGTCTAAAAACATTAATACAGATGAAGCAGCTGTATTAGGAGCAGTGTATAAAGCTGCAGATCTTAGTAAAGGATTTAAAGTAAAAAAATTTGTTACTAAAGATGCTGTATTGTTTCCCATTCATATTGTTTTTGATAGAACAGTTAATAATAGAATAAAACAAGTAAGATTTTTATGTATTTGTATATTTGTATATTGTGTATATTGTTATTTTTTTTCTTTTTGTTATTTTTTTAAATTTTTTTATCAAAATTGAATACAGAAAATGATATTTTTTAGGTAAAAAAATCATTATTTAATAAAATGAATCCTTACCCACAGAAGAAAATTATTACATTTAATAAATATACAGAAAATTTTCAATTTCATATTAATTATGCTGAATTAGACTATTTACCATTTAATGAAATAGCGTATGTATATTTAATAGTTATTGTTTAAAATATTTTTATGTTTATTTATTATAGTGTTTTAATTTTAGTGCTATCGGTAATTTCAATCTATCTACAATAACTTTATCTGGTATTACTGAAGCTTTAGATAAACATCTTAAAGATGGAGCAGAAAATAAAGGCATTAAAGCACACTTTGCTATGGATGAGAGTGGCATATTGAATTTGGTGAATGTAGAATTAGTATCGGAAAAATCAAGTTTAGCTCCTGATGAAGAAGAGAGTACTTTTTCAATACTTGGTTCAACTATTAGTAAACTTTTTGCAGGTTTGCGTAGAATGCATTGCAAAAAATGCTACTATTTAACTAATTACTATTATCTAATTTATAATAATTGCTATTAATATTTATTTTATAATAATTATTCTCTTTTTTGTTGATAAATATGTAAGAATTCAACAATTCAGCACTTTAGTTGAAAAAATGAATCATTAGAATAATTTTTTTTAAATATACAACCATTTTTTGCAAGCATTTGTAAAATATTTTAGATGACACAAAGAAACATAAAATATATTTTAAAAATAAATTTAAATTGTCAGCTATAATTTTTTTTTACAAAATTACGCAAAACAAGTATAATTATATTTTATATAATTTTATTTTATTAATTTCTTTAAAAATATAAATGAAATATTAAGATAAATATATTTAAAAAATGTAGGATTAGAAGACAAAGAAGGAAAATCAGAAGAACCATTAAAAGAAGATATAAAACCAGTTCACGAAGAATCTGAATATTCTGAATTACAAAAGGAGACAGAAGATAAAATGAAAAAGAAAAATGATAGTATGATTACAGAGGATAATAAAATAGTAAATAAAACTGAAAAAATAGAAAAAGAAAAAGAAAAAAAGGCTACAATTGTAACAATTAAAGAACCTATTAAAGCTGATGAAATCAAATTAGGATCACAAATTCTTTCTGGAGATAAACTTGTTGAATCTCTAGCAAAGTGAATATGAATAATTGCATGATAACTTTATGTAGAATATGTTTTACATATTTTTTATTAACTATTAATTTAAACCTTGTCATAATCATTTTAGATTGCATCGTTTGGATGTATATGATTTCGAAAAAACAAAACGTGAAACAGCTTTGAATAATTTAGAAACATTTATAATTGATGCTCAACAAAAATTAGAATCCGAAGAATATGCTGTTGTTGCTACATCTCAAGAAGCAGAAAGCATTTTAAAAGCATGTTCTGAAATTTCTGAATGGCTATATGAAGATGGATTCAGTGTAACTGCTGAAATATATGAAGAAAAATTATCATATCTTCAGAAACTTACTAATGATGTGTATGAACGTGTTTATGAACACAGAGAGCGCCCAGAAGCATTAAAAGGCATGACATCTATGTTAAATGCAAGCACAACGTTTTTAAATAATATGCGTAATTTAAGTTTATCTAGCGAAATTTTTACTCAAATTGAAATAGAAACATTAGAAAAAGTAATTAATGAAACCCAGGTAAATTATTTTATTATATTATTTATTATTAATAATAAAATATTTATAAAAAATATTGTTATAATTATTTTTATAGGAATACTATGATACAATTGTTAAATCTTTTACTGAGACAGCTTTATATGAACCTGTGAAATATAAAGTTCGTGATATTGTAAATAAAATGGCATTACTTGATAGGGAAGTGAATTATCTTATTAATAAAGCAAAAATATGGAGACCAAAACAAGAATCTACTACAAATCATACAGAGAATATAAATGAAACTACAACAAATTCAAAGGAAGAGCCAGAATCAGATTCTAAGCCTGAATCTGAGACGGAAAACCTTCAAAATGAAAATCCTAAAAGTGCAGAAGTACAAAATGAAAAATCATTAGATTCAGAAAAATCAACGGAATCAATGGACTCATCAAAAAATAATGAACCTAAGATTGTTCATAAAAGTACTCAAGAAGAAATACATCAAGAACTTTAAAAAAAGATTTATCTAAAAGTGTGTGATTTTTATTATTGAGTAGTATCTCGGTTATTTATATAATAGTTAAAGAATTTGTTATGTTATAGGACAGATTTATGAATGCATTTAGAAATCTAAATGAAATTTAAAAAATTGTGTCATTTTGGCTGGATGAATTATTTTGCAAATCTGAATATTATGTTATTTTATTCAATTTTATATATTTGTATAAAATTAATAAGAAATATTTAATTCATTTTTCATACAAAAAAATAAGAGTATTATTTCGTGACGTTTTGCATACAAAAAAAAAAAAAAAAAAAAAAAAAAAACCCGACCATTATATAAAAAAAATCATTTTTTAAGTGCCAAGTAGTAAATTTGAACAATAATAGTTTTAAACAATTATTATTAAATACTTTTATTAAATGAATAAATTATCAGAATGAAGTCATTATTTAACAAATTATATATATATATAATATTATTTGGTCGGATTTATCTACTATGAATATAATGTTTAATTGTGATACTTTTCATATTTTATTCTTAGATATGCTCTATGCTATAACTTAAAACTGATTTTCTATATTTACATCAAGCATTATAATTACACTTACATACATATGGAACAATTTTTCTAAAAATATTTAATGTTTCACAGTCACTATTTTTTACATTCCTCATTAATTAATCCTAGCCATGAAACGCCTAACTTTATAGCATCTTATACATATATGATACATGCACATGCCTCACTGCATTTATAATATAATTTTTTATAATTAAATATTTAATTATATAATCAAATACATGTAATTTGATGTCATGAATTATATTAAGTGAGGTGAATCCATATTATAATGTTATTTGTTTAAAAAAAATGCATTTTATATGCAAAATAATTTTTTCTCTTAAAAATTTCTCTAAATTAAATGCAAATGAATCTAATTTACATAAATTATTATTTTAGCGAATAAAACAATGTAGGATATCAATGAACAAACAAAAAAAATTAATATTATTTTATTAGCACATTTTATATTAAATTTGATAATTGTAAGAAAATACAGATATGCAAAGTCTTCCTGCAATTATATGCAATGTCAAATAAAATAATTTATAATTATTTATTTATTTTTATATAATTTGAAAATAATTATTATTGATATATGATTTATTTTTATTCCTTAATACATTAAAAAATTTCGATATTTTAAATTTTGTGAAATTTAAGATTAAACATTATATTATATAAATGTAATAAACTTTACATTATTTATGACAATTAAAATAAAAAATTCTGAAATATTTTATTCAATATTATTATTACTAATATATTTCGAAAAAAGAAAAATTTATTATTAATTTTTAGATGTGATTATAGAAAAATACTAATATCTAAAAGGATCATATTATAGTTTAAAAGCTACATTTGATTTCGCATTGTGTCGCTAGATCGTTCCACAGTCGCGAGAAAATATTACAAAAAAGTTCACGAGTAAATACAAGTTGTTTTGGTATATTAACTTCTTCATTTCTTGATGTATTTTGATATATAAAAATAAAATATCTTACAATATTGAATATGTAAATCAAAAATTAATTTTCTGTGATTTATTAATCGCTCTTTGACTTGTGTTATTCAGAATAATTATGAAACATGCAACTTAACCCCGTTTTTAATGATTTTATTTAAAAAAATGAATAATTTCGATTTTTAGCTTCCAGAATTAATTTTTTCTAGGGACGTTTATTTATTAAAAATCATGTCGTTACGTCAATTTTTTCAATTATTATTGAAAAGAGTTGGACCTATTCTGGTAACATTCTGAATGTTATTTAATAAATAATTTTGGAAATTTTTTTATATTTTATCTTTTTTAATACTTTTTTCTATTGTTTAGTATGCTACAAGTTCTACATATATAAATCAACCAGAAACTAACAAACCAACAGCAGATGATAAATTACAATTTGAACCAATTGATATAAAAAAATTAACTCCTGAATATATGATTCAACAATCAACTATAGATGCTGTTAATAGTGCAACGCAATCGCTAACTGTTGCATATACAGCAATAATGAAAGCAAGTAATGAATATAAGTATGTCTCATAAAAATTGAAGAATTATTTAATAGATATAATATGATAATAAATTTATCATATCATCAAAATTATACAAAAATATTTTTTAGGGCATTATTAAACGAATTAATTTCTCTTTCAAGAGAAACTTTAGAATTAAATGTTAATGATACACATTGGGATATGATAGTTGAACTTAGATCAAAAGTACAAAGTAAAAAAGAAATCTTAACTGTAAGAAGAAATAAAATAAATTTATATTAGTTTTATTAGATCTATTAAAAAATATATTTAATATATTTTTGTAGAAGTTGACAGGATATATTGAATATGTGCATAAAATGGCAGTAGCTGTTTCAGAAATAAGTTATTTGTCTGGAATGGATAATTTATCTTTCACTCTTACTCAAAGAATAGATGATGCACTAAGAAACATAAAGAAAGAAATTAATCATATTATGGTACTTGAACAAGAATATTGTAATGTGCAAAAAGAATGCATTAAAAATTGTAAGTATAATGGAATTAATAGTAATAGATATAATTCTTTTTAATTTAATTTTATTCTTTTTATAGCTAATAAAACAGATACCAAGTCTGCAGATAAAGTAAAAATTAATGAATTAACTTAATATAGTAAAATATTTTTTGTTTATGATTTAAAATTTATGTTTAAGATTTTATACAATAAACAAAAATAACATGTTAAAAATAAATTACTCATATATTTCATTTTTTTGAAATCTAGTTCATATTATTATGTATATAAATTTTAAAAAATACAGAAATAAAATTATAATATTATAATTCAAGAAAATGAAAGATAATAACTTCTATATAGTTCAATTTCAAACAAACACAGTTGCTCAAGCATCAAGGTGTATTGTTACAATATGTCTACCAGGTATCATTACTAAACCAAGAGTTCTTGCTTCTGTATGGTCCTCTGATAGAAATTCTGAACATGATCCTAAAATCACATTGGCATCACGATCAGTACATAAGAATGCACCTATTAAAACACGGCCATCTGTCATTTTTATTCTTAAATTTCGATTTAGCCATCCACGCAATTTCTGCTTTGCTGGAGATTCCTCTGTATTAACCGTATTTACAGCCTATTACAATTACATAAGTAAACTTACGCTAATTTAAAATGCTCTGTTATTAATAATTATTAATTCAAATTATATATTTGTATAAATATATTTTTATATAAATATTTCACAAATATTGACCTCTTAACTATATTTTCATTATATTATGATTTATTTTTTATTTATATCAAACAATATTGTATATAAAATATATAATGTACGACATACATAAGTTATAATACAATTTCTTGAATTAAAAAATATAATGAAATTATAAATTATAAAAGTGTAAAATCACACTATTGAAACAAAATTTTAAACATAGTTAAAAGGTTAAATATTTTTTTATTGAACACGTACTTAACCTCTTACATAAAGTGTATATTATTATAAATAATATTATAAAAATATTTTCAATAATAATAATACTATAAACCATTATATAAAATATATAGTGTTATAAAATTACCTCTCCATTTTCATGAATATAATCATCGTTTATATTGGACACGTTGTGTCCTTCTTTCATGTCTGCTTTGTTGATATTTAAATATCGTTTTAAATAAAAAAAATATTAATTTAATTTATCATTATATGCACTTTATGAAATTGTTCTTAATTGTTCTTAAAATATATATTTTTGTAAATTTCATAAAAATACATTTACAATTTAAATTAATCCGAGGATAATTTTTTCGCAATGTAAACAGTTCACTTTAAATTAATACCACAGACGAAATGTAAAATAGATTTCTTATGTAATGTTTTTTCTTATCACAGAAATTAAAGAGTCATTTATAATTTTTACTCGTCTTTACATTACATGTATAAAATTTTACATATAAATGAAACCAAACTTCGATATAACAATCGATATAATTTTTAGCATCTGAATATTTATATATAAACTATATAAACATATTACATATATATATATATATATATATATAATATATATATATATATATATATATGTATATTAATTTTATACATATTATAATATATTTTTATATATAAAATATTTATAATATTTTTGTAATTTTATATATTACATATTTTTATTTTCTTTTTTCTTTTAAGAAATTCTTTTTTTCTAATTTAATACTTTTATAAGTTTTTTTTGAAATATTTATATATAGATTTACATATTATACAAATTCATTTATGATATTTCTCAAACAAATATTTTTAATTATTATAAAATTGCCGCTAGGTTTTTTGTTTTTCTTGTTATTAATGGAATACATTAATAACATTAAATAGTATTAATAAAAAACGTATTATAATGGTGTAATCTTGTAGATGGACTCTAAAACTTCAATTTGTTAATAGAAAATTTGAATGTATAATGAATTCAGAATATTACAACAAAAAAGGCGAAATGTAATAGGTATAGAATAAAAATTAGAATATTATTAAAGTGTCATTTGTAAAATGTTACAGATGAAATTAAATTTTTTCTAAAGAATCAAAATTTATTATTATTATATGATTTATATATTTATTATTATATGATTTTTTAAAAATTTAATGATTTGATGTTCAAATATATGTAAATCAATTGATCAAAATCCTTATATAATAATTGGTAAATGATTTAAATCAATATATAATTTTCTTGATATATTCATTTTTTCTTTCTTATGTCTTTTTTTTTTTATTTAACTTTCATTTATTTTTTTCTTGTTTATTTTTTAATTTTTATTTTTTGCAATTTTTGGAAATATTAATTTTGAAATATTAGTAATGAAATTATTAATTTAATTATTGAAATGAATAATAAAAGTTTTTAATTTTATATTTTTTCGTTTTAAATAAGATAATAATAAGATAAAATTATTTTTGATAAAGATATTGTCATTAGACTATATTGATTTTCAAGATATGATTTATTTTAATTTTAGTATTAAGAAGAGTAAAATATTTTAAAATCTTATTGTTAGATAACAATTAGACAATAGATACAAATTTTTTTATTTATTTTTAATTTTTTATTTTAATTTTTTATTTTCTTAGTAGTTTTTTGTTTTAAATTCTTTCATTTCATATCTTACTATTCGTCAATTTATTTTATTTATTTTTTCATATATTTTATATATCTACCTTGATTTCTTTTGTTTTATATTATATTCTTTTCTGATTTAATCAATTTTTATTTTAAATTTTAAATTTAATTTTATGTTTCAGTTTTTTTAATTTGAATTATTTTTATATTAAATTAATTATAATAATCTATTCTTATTATATTTTAATTGGAATATCTTTATAAAATACATTTCAATATATGAGAAATAGATCAAGACAAACTTTTTGTATATTGTAATATATAGAAATTTACAATTAAAGTATATAATATATAATATTTCAATTTTCGCGCGGTTGAAGTGAATAGAAAACTGCATCGTTCTATCCAATCAGAAAATTGTTAAGATCTAATAGTGAGACGAATCAATGCGCATCATATTACTTACGTCATCAGTCTTCAGTTGAAAATTGTAGTGACAGGTAGCATTTTATTGGTAATTATGTAAAATTTTTATTATAATTATTATAATTATTATAATTATGTAAAATTTTTTTTGATAGAATATCGTATTACGATTATTAAGCTTAATTATATATTAATAAATTTAATTTGTTCTAATAATATGTATTTGTTTAATCATTATCGAAATTATTAAATATCTTTGTAACATATTATTGTTTGATTGGAACTTCAAAAGCAATATTCGAGTTTTAATAGTTTTTGTACACATTATAATAATTAAAAAATAATCCGATAATTTTTATTCAAATGTAATAAGATTTTATTTATTTTAATAGGAAACATGATTACTATATTTTTTATTTATAAAGAAATAGAAGTTAAATCATTATAATCAATTCACACATATATATTTTCATATATATATATATATATTTCCTAAATATATCTATCCATAAGTTTAATTCATATATTATTTTTATATTTTTATTTTATTTTATAGGATTTCAGCTGAAAATATTTCTTATTCAATATTAATTCAATATTTTTTCAAATTAATGATTTATATTCGTGTTATATTTCACATGTTGTGACTTGTCATATTCAAACGAATAAATAAGTTGAACATATTCTTCTTTCCATTTTGTAATTCGATATATCGAAATCGTTATGCAAGATAACATTCGATTATGGAAAATCATGATATCTTATTTTGCTTCAGACTAGGCTTTATTGTGTAATATTTATTTTTTTATTTTTTATATTATTATTTTATTAATATACTTTTATTCGATTATATATTGAACATTATTTTAGTTGATAATTCTTTAAATAATAATTTATTTTTTTTATTCATATTTGACTATTAGAGTTATCATTAATTTACATTATGAGCTTTAAAAATAGAATTTGAGATAATTATTGTTTTATTTTAATTTCATATATATTTATATATTTATCTTGAAGATTTAATTTTTTATTTAATGTAAATAAATGGTTGATTTTATGAAATTATTTAAAAAAAAAAGGATTTTCAATGATCATATAGATGCTATGATTATAATTTATGTTTTATAGAGAAAAGATAAAATAATCTGAAAAATCGAAAGTGAAGCTGAGTCAAATTGGTCATTTTCGATGATTATTCATTATCATTTTTTTAATTTCGCAATCATTTTTTTATTTGTAATTAGTGAAGATTAAATTTAATTTTCAGCAGCGTTCGAAAAAAGAAAAGCTAAAAAGATTTGGTAAACTGAAAAGGACTATAACAAATGGCTTTTTATCTCTTGAATCTTGTTTGGAGATTTGGTTGAAAGAAGTTATTGTTACTACTTGCTTGTTTTAATAATATGTAATAATTGTGATTGTATTGTTTGATTGATTTGCATATTGGCTATCATTCAGAAGCTTCATGAGTAAATTGCACTTTTGAATTAATATTGTGACAATAAATTAGTAATTTAATTTGAATTAATATTGCATAAAATTATAATGTTACAGTATTATATTGAAATATGAAAAATATTCTGATTGTTTTTAACTATTTTGATTATGAATTAATTTATTATTTATATTATTTTTTTTAAAGAAATAATATGAATTAACCGCGATTATATTTTTCATTTAGAAATTTTAATATTCTCGTTTTAATTCTTAAAATTATTAAATATATAAGTGTTGTTTACTTTGTATTTTTTAAATAATTTAACTTTATGTTAGACATGATAAGATGATAAATGTAAAAACCTTTTTTGAACTTTTTTAAGATTGATATTTTAAAACATATATCACAAAGTTTTATAGGATGTCACATCTATTCTATTTTTCGTCTGTGATATATTTGCAATTTGCAATTTATATTTTTGCAATTTTATATTATAAGATAAGGTAGAGTAAAAATTGAAGATCAACGTCATGCTTTGAATAGTTTTGCAGAGATGGTGCTAACAGTTAATTCTTATTCTATCTTTATCCTTTTTCTACTATTTCTCCTTGTTTATGTTAGTTTATCTACAGTGCTCTAGAGATGGCGTTGATTTCCTAATTTTTATCCTATTTCTGTCTTTCTCCTATTTGGTCTCTTTGTCGTGATTATGGCGCGTGATCACAAAATACGAGATGTCAATTGTATACACTTTCATCATTTCAAAATTATCTTTCAAATCATTTTTCAAAATTACAATGTATCTTAATTTTTAATGTAAAAAATATAGATATTGTATTTTCGATATTAATATAAATATTAATATTAATATTAAGTATATATTAATATTAATATTAATATTAATATTAATATATTTCTAAAAACGACGATTTCATTTGTCATTCAAAATGACAAAACATTATATATATATACGAGTTTTTTTGCAAATTGATATTCTTCAGTCATAGAGATTTAAACAAATAATTATATATAATTTTATATTGAAATTCAGTTTTAATTTCAATCATTGCAATTTTATTTTTAATAACGAACCGCATAAATATAATTATATTATACTATTAAACGAATTTAGTTTCTTATTTAATATGTTCTTATTTAGTTAATATTGGTGCATATCCATTCGTGTACGGATTGGACAAAAGTTAAAATTTTATTATATGTACATCAAAATCGAGTAAGTATCTATATTTAATTTTATAATCATCATTTAATATCAAATTTACTTATTCAATGTAATTTGTTTTATTAAAGATTACTACTGCCTATGTTATCCGGAATCAACGTCTATAGCATTTTCATTTAAATGCTCGAGCAGGTTACGTGCATCGCTTTAACGAATGGTTAAACGTTCTCTTGATTGCCGTAGTCGGATGAAATATACGAAGCGTTGAGACAATTTGTAGATAATTCCATCGTTAATTCACAGATACAGAAGTGAGTATAGAATTTTTATTATATCGTAGTTATTTCATATTATTTTGATTTTGATAATATTCACGAATTGAAATTTACGTAGAAATATGATAACTCGCTAAGTCAAATAAAAATATTTTTTATTAATTTTTTCAGCGAGAATAATCATTTCATATCAGCAACGATCTTTAACATTGAAATCACGTTGAAATCACGTGACGGATAATAATAGTTCATTAAAGGAATATAAAATAATAGTCTTGATTTATTTTTGAAAAGAAAAGAAAAATAGGAGATTGCCATATGTCGTTATAAGGTATTCAAAATTTTCAAAATATTCACGATTGTTCGATAGCGATTTCACTCGACAAATTCTTTTTATGTGTAAATGTTTATTTCGCGAGTTTTATGTGCCACGTGTTCGTCGAATGGAAATGACCCGTGGTGTAAAGTTACAGGGTAAAAAAAAGAAAAAAAAAAAAAAGAAAAAAGAAAATGGCGATGGTCCAACTGCTCTCGCCAGTCCAGATTTTAATCTTCACCTGGGGAACGAGAAAAAGCAAGAATGTCGTAATCTTGATTCAAACATCTGTGAGAAGAGAGACCACAAGAAGGGGTTTAGGAATTTTTTCAACATTGAGAGAAAGTAAGTTTTCACAGACTTAATTGTTTATTTAAACATCTGATAACAACATTTCGTATATATTTTATTATAATAAAAAAACAAGTGAGTACTCCATATAATTCCGAACGAGCATTGAAAATCACAATTAAACTATATTCGTAAGCGAAACTTAAATGTTATGTCTGTTATTTTCAGAGAATTAACTTCAATGACTGCTGAGCCTCCGGTAGAATTAATTAAACTGAAAATTAACTTGATTTATTGGGAAATGAGGAGGGGAAGGAGATTATTAATTAGCATCAGCACGTGCAATTAAACTTTGATTAATAAGGTGCCATAGGGATTTGCTCTGAATATTAAACGTTTATCAATACGATCATAAAATTAGGAATCATAAAATTAGGAATCGTACGATTACTAAACGATCACTCAAAACAAAATTTTAAATTTTTCGTGAAGCTCAACGATATTTCGAATATTTTTTTATATCGAATCGATAGAATTCTTCCCTTTTCTTTGAGTGTGATCCTGAAAAACATCTAAATCAATATCGATAGGAAAAATGGCAAGGAGGTGCCCATTCATCGAGCTCCCTTTAATAATGAAAATTAATTTGAAACTAATTTCATTGTCGAATTCCAATAATTCGGAGGAAAATAGGGAGGACGAGGCCAATGGAAATTATCGTAGCTGCTTTTATCGAGGTCCATTGTTATCTAAATATAGCTGTAGCTATTTTGAAACCGCGTTGCAGAGTCGGGGCGTAACGCTGATTTCGTTCATTACTGGGTCCGGGGTGGCTTTGGGCTGTCTTTCATGCGGTTCCAATGATAATTCAATTATGCCCGCCATTTACACGCATCGCCCGGAATGGGTCGCGAGAGAATGAATATCGTATACTCGGCTCTGGTAACACCGGACTCCAGAAACCCACCGCACGTGCTACACCTACTCTAATGGATAACGAATGCGTGTCTCGTAAAAATTTGCTTCGAGGATCGTTTAAGTCGATTCAGCGACCAGATTTATATAACGGGTGCTCGCCAAATACATAGCTAAACATCGTTTTTCATATTTTTCATGCTTCAACTTTGTTACATTGTTCCTTAAACGGGACTGTAAAAAAAAATTCGATCATCGATGTAGAGAAAAAGTAAAAGAAATTTTATTTTTATAATCGTTTGAGCGAGTTTGCAATTTCAATGTCTTCAAATCAGATTCTTTCATTCGCAATATTATCGAGGAAAGGGAACTGGAGGAATCTTAAGAAAAATAAGAATTGATAACGGTTACTTAATTAATCACTGTAAGATACTAAGATTTATCATGATGGATCGTCAAGTTTCGAGATGATTGTACGGAGAAATTGCTCGTTGTCAGCAGACAAAACTCGATGCTAAATTAGAAAGTGGCGAGGCGCAATCGTGTCCCCTAAGGCAGGGCGTCGAATAGGCGATCAGAAGCACAAAGTTAAACGGTCTCCCGACACCTTGTTGGTCGCCTACTTTTATTCGTACACGCGACACACGGTCTCTTTTCGAACGTAATTATTCTTAGCAAGTGGAGAGATGTATCTGCTAAGCGACAATTACTTTTTCCCCCTTTTTCCTTTAATTAACGCTTTTTGCCGTATTTCGCTATTTCATACATGATCACACGATATATATATATATATTTTCACACGCATCTGATACTCTGATAGATACTCTGATCTGATGGTTTATTTTCCCGATTTTGAACCATCGAATCTTTCCCTTTTCACCCGTGCGATTATATATCGGGTAATCGGTCGTGAATTTATCGAATCTCAAGGTAATGGTTCACGGTTCGCGAAGTTCTATTTGACGAATGAGGGCAATTAATAATCGGCGGCAGCGTGTGATCTTATGGGATTCGCATCGTTAACGCTATTTGTTACAGCGTTGCAACGTTGTACGGGCGGGGTAGGCGGTCACTCGAGCAGACAGGGGGGGTAGGAGAGAAAGCGTCGCGTGGATTTTTCCCCTTGGAACGATCGAGAGATCAGTCGCGATGATCGATCGTGGCCGGTGAATCGAGCGAAACTCGTTTAACTTGTCAATCCTGTGTGTACCCGTTTCCCTTAACCCGTGACCGTGCGTATTTATCGTCGGATTAATGTCCGCAGTGTTGGACATCCCGAGAAAGATGAATTTCTGCTCTCTGATTTTTACCATTCGCGTTAAGGTTCTCTTCTTCCATGCCTTCTCTCTCTCTCTCTCTCTCTCTCTCTCTTCTCTGTCCTTTTTTTATTTTCCCCTCGACGAAGAATTCCGTTTATCTGATGGAGGTAATGTTACGACGTACGTACATCGATGAATCGTGCACCGTGCTCACCGTTGCCTTCTTCTAACCGGTGTTAGCGTAATTTTCGCGCTCGCGTCGAGAGGTATTACAGGTAAGCAGGCTTACGATCGCGGATCTTCTCGTTTCTCTTCTCTTTTTTTCCTCTTTTTTTTTTTTTTTTTTTTATCAGATATCAGAGGGATGACGAGTAATCGTTAAGTCCCGATTCTCTGCACGGAACAACGCGTGCACGCGCGTGAACAAATTTAAAACACGATGATGAATGCAGCTTTTGTCATCTATTTCGGATATCTACATTTCGAAGATGATGGATCGAAGGGATGAGAAAACACGTGAGTAGGGAACAATGTAACAACGATTAAACGCGATAGCACGCGAGATATATATATATATGTATTATAGGCGTGATCAGTCGGCTATTTTCTTCCGTTTTGACTGGTGTCGCGTGAGAAGTTAATTGGCAATGGGAGAAAAGGCTTTCATTAGAGAGAGTCGTGATGCATCGTCAGAAGCGAGGCGATACGCGTTGCCTATGGGCATCCAAGTCGAAGAATACGGGGAGCTGAGACAGGGAGCACATGGAAGGCATGGTGCAAGAGGGAGGAGAAAGATCGAGGGGACGAGATTAAACGTGGGACAAAGACGGAAATTGAGGCGTAAGGCTTGCCCGGTAGCGATGGACTCGATTCGTCCCGAGGATGTAGAATCACCGAGCTCGAACGTCCCTTTCCAACTTACACGAATGGGTGTCTGAAAGAAGGACGTGTTTCATAAAATTTATCGGTGTAAAACCATTCATCGCACAGCTCCTCTTGCACGATTATTCATACAACTATATATAAAACGTAATATTATCGAGTCGACAAGTTAGTTACGAAGTCGCTTATAGGTTATAGATCTTTAAACAATTTGTTTCTTTTACGATTTAAGTTATTGAATGAAATAATTCAAAAATTCCAGGAATGGAACATTATCGTTGATATCATTATCGCGCGAGAAACGTCCTCTTTTCCAAACACCTGTTCGTATATAATTTTTCACGAATAAAGAAAAATCGAACGAATCTGTGAAGGGATAGAAAAAACGAGATTTAACGCGCTTCTCCGTTCCAGTTGCGTGACTCAGCCATTCTCTTGGAAAATGCCAGCGAATCCGATCGTGAAGCGTAACTTTGAGAACCTCGCGAGCCTCCTACGAATTTCTCGAATTCATTAAGATTATTAAGTCCTCTCGTTGGGCGTTGGAACTCGAGTAGGAGGCAAGGTGGATCGCGGACAGAAAGGGTATGGAAGAGCGAGGAGCAGGAAGAGACAAGAGGACGACTGTGTCTGTGGGTAGACAAAAGAGGAAAGGAGAGAATCGGAATGGAAGTGGAAGGAGTGTACGCGGTGACTGGCAGCCTCTGGCTCCGATGTCTCGTTTACCATAATACAAGGCCTTCGGTGAGGGGCAGCGCGGACGCGGAGAGGATGCGCAGGGACCCTCCTCCTCGAAACGGTAGCAATGTATCAGAGGACCGTGAAAACCGCGTTGTGGACGGATCCCGTCCGCTCAAAGGACGCGCTGCGAACACACGTGATATCCTGTCCTGGCCTCCGTTACGAGTCCTACCTGTTCTGCTTTTACACGACGTGGAAAGAAACGATCGCGAGAATCTGTTGGAAATTGTGCCTCGCCGCCCCTCTCTCCCTCCCTCTCCCCGAGGATGTAGTGCAAGGATACGATGCAGGGAGGAGGATGGACAGGTAGGAGGAACCAGCGACTAGGATGGATGATAGAGGATTTGGCGAGGCGAGGGGAAGAAGCGTATCGTCATTGATCGAAGGCGTACGTAATCGTTTAGTTGGATTAAATTAACGGATTTAATCGTGGAGAAAGTATCGAAATTTTCGATTGCTCGGCCCATTAATTTAATCTTTTTTAATTTGATGATCAATTCGATCGAGACGATCATGGAGGAATAAACGAGGCAACGATTCCACGCGGTGTGAGAGTGAGAAAAACAAGGGGAGAGGAGCAAGGTCGTCGTGGTTGTCGTCGTCGTCGTCGACGAGCGTATCTGCAAATTAAGCGAGTGCACGCCGCTTGCCAACTGCTCCTTCCCAGGCGTCGAAAAGTCGAGGAAATCTTGGAAATATCTCGTTCGTTACACGTGATTTCTCTACCTTCTACCCTTCGTCTTTCGTCCAGCGAATGTCCCGGATGCTTTCGCGCTTAACAATTACACGGGAATGCGACTCCGTGATTCGCCCCGAAGTTTTGCGAGTTCTTTACGAGCCCGACTATTTTTTTTTTCCTTCCCCGCGGAATTTTTTCCCAACTTCTTCCCTTCCATTCCTTTGAAATCGAAACTTAATCTTATCGATATTAATATCAACGCCGAGGGAACACGTTTCTCAGTTATAAACGCCGATGTCGCGAACACACGAGCCGTGGAGGAGAGAGAGGGAAAAAAAAAAAGAAAAAGAAAAAGGAAAAAAGAAAGGAAGAACAAGAGGAAGGATATAAAGAAGGGAGAATACGGTTTGGATACGCGGGGCCCTCGGTTTGACGGACCTCGTCCTCCCTTTCCACCCAGAAGAAGGACGCTCTCCTCGAGGATCTTACTCCTTCCTCCCTCTTCTCTCCCTCTCTCTTTCCTCTTCCTCCTCTTCCCTCCTACTCCCGTCTACTTCTCTTTCGGCCGCTCTGCTCGCCGTCCCTTACCATTTCGAGGCCGCTGTCTTCGTTTCTCTTCGCTCGACCGCGCGATCCGCACACGCCACTTCTTCTTCAGTGGCCGCTGGTACCACTCTCGGCTAGATCGCGCCAAGCACACCTCCTCTCGTGTTTCCTTCTTCTTCTTCTTCTTATCCACCACCACCAACAACAACAACAACCATCACCACCCAGCGGCATCGCCGGGGCCCAGCATCATCGCCGTTTCACCACCACTCGCCGCCGGTCAACACCGAGTCCACCTCCTTTCCTATTCTTCCAATTCAACGATCTTTCCAAGTGAACGCGCACGCGGTTGCGCGCACGAGTGTGTCCCTTCCGGAACTTACGCCGGATTCGCGGATTCTTCTTCTCTTTATCGAGTTCTCCTCCGCTCAGATCCTCCTCCGTTCAGATAAGATTCGTGATTCGTTGTGAACAAGTGAAATTTAAATTGAAACAAAAGTGTATCGTGCTTGCTCGACCGGAAGGTGTTACCTCTGTTGGAGGATGATTCCAAGATCCCATTCGTCTTTCTTTCGTGTTCCGTCCAAGTTGATAACGGATTAGCGTTTGGAAAGATCGTGTCTACGAGGTTCGAAAGGTGGCTAGCGATAGCGAGTCGAAAGATGGAGAAATTGGTGCAGGTGGGACGGGTGGCAGGGAAGTGGAGTGATTCGAGATGACAGCGGTCCTTCGTTTGCACGTGGTTACCTTGACACCGCCGATCAGAGAACGTCAGGGAAGCAGGAACTCGAGGAGACACGTGGATCTGGCCCGATTCATTACAACGCGCCTATCATCCACTCGCACAAGGAAACGCATTTATCTCGGCAGCGATCTCTTTAACAAAAATTGATCAAACTATAGGAGAAGACAAGCTTGTTCCGAGATTATGAATCGATATTTTTTTTCGAAGGATTAATTGGAAATAAATACCGGTGTTGGAAAGGAGTAGCACGTGGTCGCGTCGTAGGAGGTTCGCTTCCTGGTTCTTTTTCTCTGAAGGCGAGGTGCCGCGTTTGTCAACGCGCGATCGGAACACGTGTTAAATTAATGCAATTTCTTTCGCGACTGCGACCATCTTCGATTTGTCACAGGTGCTTTTCTCACTCGCCGACGCCGTGATGGATTAACGGTCTGGAACCGGCGAAAAAGGGTAAGAGGAAGGAGGTGTTGCGGGAAAGGAGGCTCGCGCGCGATCTTTCACGCTTTGTTTTAGCGCAACAATGGAGGACAACGATCGAACCGGGTTTAAACGTTCGTTGGAATAGCTCGGGATTCGAAAAGTTTGTTTGTTTTTTTTCGTAACGAGAAAGAAGATTGGGAATTGGATGTTCGGGACGGTATCGAGGTGATTTCGATGCCGGCAAGCGAGGTGATGACCGAGTGGTGTCTCGTGGAAGTCGACTCGGATGCACTCCGAATAGGGTGAGTTTAAAATTTTGTTACAATTTTTTTATCGATCGAGCAATATATCACTAGAGAAAATTTATCTCTGTTTAATAACTTTGTATTTTTCCGATGATTTTCCACAATCGACGTGTCTCCTTTGTCGTGAAATTCTAACAGGAGAGGAGGATGCAAAAGTTAGAAAAATGGTTCTCTTTTCGAAAGAGGAGGCGAGGATTACTCGGCGCGGCTCCTTCGATTTGCATTGAACACAACTGTTTAACGATTTGATCGGTGCTTTAATTCGAGAATTATACGTTTAATCGTAGATAGTTTCGACGTATAGGCATACTACATACGGTGTCTTGGGCCTCGAGTAAATATTCATTAGGTAGCCGCGTATCGCCGTCTTTCGACCGATCTTCCATTTGCATATCACAATCAACGTCATATCATTGTTGACACTGAGTCTCTCCGGCTGCTCCGGCTTCGAGGATCAGTCTACCGCGCGAATCCCGTTCTGTCCTTCCCCCCTGCTCTCCCCTCGATCCAACTGCCCGTATGTAGGAGTTGGATCCTTTAAATCACTCACAAACTCGTCTCGAGATATAAGCGTCTTAAGATCGAGTATTTTTTTTTTTTGAAAGGAAAAAGAAAAGAAAAAGAAAAAAGAATCTTCCAGACACGAGCTTGATTTTGAATCGGACATTATTAATTTTCCGATATACTCTTCGTCGCGCATCGATCAAGAATTAAGGATCTTGTTCCATCCGAAACGTTCGAAATTATACTCGATTAAATCGAGCGAATAAATGGATCGGCCCAATTGGATTCTAGCTCACGCACAATTTGCCAACGCAGAAACGATCGTCTCGAATCTAATAACTCGAAACTCGAAATCGCATTGCTATGCCGCCGGTGGCTTCTTGTTCTCGCGTTCAACAACGCATCGATCGAACCCGCATCGAAATTTCTCCCTAAACTCTCTCTCTCTTCTCCCCTCAGCTTCACCTGACTTTCTAAACGAATTAATCTTCCCGGCACGACAAGTTTAGCATTTTCAATCGTGTCGTATTACCCCTCCTCTCCTGTCTCTACCAATCGCTTTTCGAATCGCTCCTCCCTCCCATTCGAAAATTTCTATTAACTACGGCAAATTGAATTATTCCCAGTGTACCCTCCCCTCGTTCGAGGAATTAACGTTAATTTCGAATTTGTAAAACAATCTGGAACGTTATTATCGTTTGTTGACACGCTTCAACACCGTATATTTGCCGAGCGGAATAACGACAAACGGGGAAATCGACGCGAGTCGCGGTCTAATTAATAGACGAAACGATAACGGAAATTACGCTTGTCAATAATCGAGGCGGGACGTCGAAAAGCCGTCGAATAATTATTCTGCTCCGCCGCGCTCTCCACCCTTCCTCTCCTCCTCCTGGAACGTTCCACGTTCGTCGAACTGCTAAACAAAGATCGGCGATCGACGTGGAACGACGACGAAACGGAATCGCGCTCCGGTCTTCGACCGTTCCTCGAGGACTTACCTTTCGAGCTCTTAACGTGTTCCAACTTTTTCCTCCACCCTCGGCTCTCCTTCTTTTTTCCCTTGGTCGATTAAGCGATCAATCAGAGAGCAACGGATCGCGATCAATTAGCCGACGTCGAGTAGGCTTCTTCGCTTCGTGGCTCTCCTCGAGTATCGTGGAATAAGGCTCGATTAATTATCGCTGGATTTTTCCTTCTTTCCAACTCGTAAAGAACTAGAAAAAGAGAGAGAGAGAGAGAGAGAGAGAGACAAGGATGGGCAGAGGAAATCGACAGTTTCTCGAGAAACGAGAGAAATATTCGAGACCACCACCGCGCCTTCTCGATTTCCAGTTCATTTGAATCCCTTCCGTGTCGCTGCGTTTTTCCATCCTCGATATCTATCCCCAAACCCCCTTCCCTTATTCTTTCTTACTTTCGCCTCCCTTCCTCCCCCTCTATTCGATCGAATTCCGTCGCGATCGACGGCGTAACGACGCTGCGTAGGAGGAAATTAAGGGGCATCGGGGGGAGGGATAAGGTCGAAACGTGACGTTATTGGTTTACGAGAAATGTAAGTGGAAATCGAGCCACCCCGCGAAGGGGGTGATGGTTTCTTGTTCCGTCGAGGATATTGGCTGTCCTCGACACCGTGACTTCTCGGCGGATTTCTCGCTGAGAAGAAGAATCCCTCTTTTTTCTTCTTCTTCTTTCTTCCCACCCTACGATATCAGACGATTGTGTTCGAGTTTCATAATCGCCTTTCCCCCTAAAGATGCTCAAGATTCTCGGACAGATTCGAGGTATCCACTTTGGTTAGAATCGAACAATGGCTTTTAATCAGAAACGAAACGAAAAAGGGGTCGAAAGAGGCCACTCGTCTCGAACTACCATCACTATCTCTTTCGATGACAACATCGGCCGTTTTAGTATTTCGTTTCTCAACAACAACAAGGGTTTCCACCATGTATTTTCCTATTCCGAGTTGATGAAAGGGCAACGGGGACTCGCGGGATACGAGCCTTCTCCCGAGTAACAATCGTATCCCCGGGTAATTCAACGCCACGGTTACTAAGAACGGTTTCGGTATCGTGAGATTCCTTAAGTGGTTCAGGCTGTGCAGGCGTTTAATCAGAAATCTTCCCGTCCGTCTGTGATTAATTCGAGGATAGGAAACATCCCGTAAAAAAACCTGTGCTGGCGTTTATCGGGTTCTCGAGCCTCATCGGGACGGTCCCGAAGAAAGAGTTTATGGTATGATAAAAAGGAAAAAGAAGAAGAGGAAGAAGAAGAAGAAAGAAAACACGATCGATAATTAATTAGATAATCGAACGAGTGTAATGAAATTTTAAAAATCTCAATCTCGTTTTAAATATTAATAATATCGAGTGGAAGATCAATTATTTCCAAAGATATTTCACTATCGCTATTTGAAACTGAAAAATTTTATCGAATAACGCGAAAATTAATTCCCCGTTAACACGCGTTCGAATAAAGTTCCGCGTTTTCATCTCGTTCACGCCGTCCCATTACACCGTGTTATTGATTAACGAGCCACGTCCATGGGCCGTAATCGGCTGGTCCGCAATTTACCACCCATCTTCACCGCGTATCATCTCGGTTGCACCGCTAAACGTAGTCTCCAAGTAGTACGAAACTAGATACCCGGCGGCGTTCTACGGGAGGAGAAAGGAGGCGTTTAAGAAAAGATAAGACCTCGTGACCGTGATTACGAAACGTCGTCCACGTCGTCCTCCTCCTCCGTTGTCGAGGGGGAAACGAATCGATGCAACTTGGGGAGGGACGAGGGAGCGGTGACTGCTACTATCTTTAATAGAATCGTGTAATTCGTCGATTGGCGCAAAAACGGGCCGATACCCGCGCGCGGGCAAAAACTTGCGCAACAACCGTACTCTTCCTCTTCGTTACGTGTTCCACGCGAGTTTCCTACCCACCCTTCCCTCCACCCCTGTTTTTCTCTCGGGTTTCTCGGTCGCGAGTTCACCCGCGTTTTAACGATATTTATGTAGTTGACGATTAATCGCGGAGAGAATTATCGCGGGAATCGATGAAACGTTGGATACGTTTCTTCCACGTACGAGGATCTCTCTTATTTGCCCGCCTTCTCTTAATAAACGTCTGATTCACGGTTTCGTTTCTTTCGTCTCCGTTGCTTTGTCGTTTGGTCTCGAGACCACTATTTGTCCCCGTAACGCGGAAGAACGTAACGAGGCAGGGAGCGAGGATGGAGAAGATTAAGAGGATGGAATCTTTCGGTTTCTCTCGGAAAAGAAAATCGTATTCCCGACACGTGCGAAACGTTCCCCACGTGTCCTCGTCCACGCGTGTTCGTTAAGAGAACGGGTTCGGCCGCTTTGATGAATTTTATCGCGTCGAGGGGAACGTTAAAGGTCGAGGTTGAGCTGTCGCCGCGGTAACCGCGAAACGGTTCCTCCTTGAGCGCGATATTTCCACACTCCGCGACCAGGTCGCCGGCAAAAAGCGAGAAACGTCGACACGTCCCTGATCCTTTCAAGGAAAGGAAGACCGCGCGGAGACGATGTGGCAAAAAGTCGCGTCCACCGTGGCCCATTCTGGTGTCACCTTTGCTCGCGTAATAAACGGTCCGCCTCGCGCCCGCCTTCCCCCCTGGGACGAGAACATTTGCATCGAGAATCTCGGATCGTTAACGAACATCTCCAACCTTTATCCTTACGCCAGTCTCGCGTAAGAAAGAACCTGCACGCCGATAATAACGGTAATTGGTCCCACGGGGAGTAAAAACGTGTCATCTTTCTTCAGAATCCCACACTCAGGCGGAGGGACGACGAGTTCTATTTAACGCTCGAGATGTATGTATATATACCTGTCTTGTTTATAATACGAGGAATCGATGGAATCGCGGTGATCGCAGTCGCGGATTCGTCGAAGAATTAAAATCGAATAATATCCATCGAAATTCATGAGGATCGATCGGTCGACATTGTACGATCTCGAAGATTTTTCAAAAAAATTTTTTTCCCCTCTTTTCCTTTCCTCCTCGACAAAGGCCGAGCGAGTTGGTAATTAGACGAGCTCTGCCTCTACTTGGACTTGGAGAGTGTATCGTTACCTCGAAATAGCTCGAGCCTTGGATGGATCACCGCCACTGAAAGACGCTTAACTTCTTTCCAATTAAACCGATACGTTTTCACGGTGCGGCCGGGAATCCCGGTTCCACGTGTACCGGCTAATTAGAATCCCTTTCCGGCTGATCTTTAATTCATGACTTATATTCCACCGCGCGAAGGATATCGGTTTTCTAGCTGCTTCGACCACCGAGTTACAACCGTCCCCGCGCATTTTTCGCAGGCCTCGATCGTTTACGCCCGATTTTACGCCCACGCAACGCCTGTCATTTGAATTTCTAATCCGTCACAATTAAGGGACGCTCGATCCCCCCGATCGTAGGAAAACCGATGGAATCCCACTCGTTCCAACCGATTTACGATCGCTTTCTTCTTCTCCTTCCCGCTATTTTTTGCAGACAGAGACCAGTTGCGCGCGTCGGAATCTCCGTCGTCTCCCGCGATCGATTTGCGCAATTGCGGAATCGTTTTCGCATCGTTCCGTATTTCGTGTATTACGTTTAAACGTCGAGATCCTCGTCGACGATTAATCGGCGGAGAGAAAATTTCGAAGGTTTAAGATTTAAACTATTTTTCGTCGCTTTGCGTCGATCGATCTTCGGATCTTTTCTATCAAGCGGTGGGGAAAAAAAAAAAAAAAAAAAGAAACTTTTTTTTCAAGAGAAATTTTTGAAGATTCGCTTCGATACGGATTGGATCGTTAGATCGTTTTATTCGTTTGATGCATTTCTGTATGTAGATACGTAGGAGGAACAGGTTCAACTTCGAAACCGATTGTCCATCGGTGTAAAATCGCGATGAAGTTTCTGCAATCCCTGGTGGATAAGTCGGCGACGAATCGGATTCGTTTTAAAACGATCGGCGAGCAGGAAACCGGCCTTTAAGGGGATCAAACGCGACGCCGAGGCGAAACTTAAGATATTTTCTCGAGGAAGCGAGGCTGGCTTTTTGCGAACATTACCAGCTCTCCCGTGGGACCGCGCGAATCCTATGCTTTTCACGCGCGACGCGTTCGAAACTTGTTATCGTTCCTCGCTTCGATCTTGCGGTCCGAGAATTTTAATCGTTCCCTTTTCTCTCCTCTCCTCGCGACAGGAAAACCATCCTCCATGCCCTCCCCTCCCGTGGAACGTAACGGGATCCGAGTTGACGCGACGTCACACACGATTTTTCCATTCTGAAAATGGAACGAGCGAACCGACGTCGACGATCCAAGACACGACAGGATGCCCACTGCTATACACTTCTTCCTGCGTTTGCAAATCGTCGGCAACGTGGTGCAGTTTCCTCCGTCATGAATCATCGTCATTTGAAATTCATGATGCTCCTTGTTAATCATCGTTATCGTAACCCTCGAGTTATCTCCTCCGCCACGGAGGATATCGATCCGAAATCCTCCTCTCCTCCTCGATTAATCCAGCGAGAACTGCGATTAATTTGTATTTCGATCGTCGCCGAATCACGATTTTAAAGAAGAAGAAAGGAGAAGAGATGGCGAAGAGATCGATTCGAAATCCTCCTCTCCTCTTCACAGCGAGAACTGCGATTAATTTGTATTTCGATCGTCACCTTTCTCGAATCATTATTTCAAAGAAGAAGAAAGGAGAAAAGATGGCGAAGAGATCGATTCGAAATCCTCCTCTCCTCTTCACAGCGAGAACTGCGATTAATTTGTATTTCGATCGTCACCTTTCTCGAATCATTATTTCAAAGAAGAAGAAAGGAGAAGAGATGGCGAAGAGGTCGATTCGATCGAATATTTACGTTTGATTTTTATAAAGTATCGCTTCGCGAACAAATTCCTAAGCTTCTTACGTATAATCTTATTATGATATAGAATAATATATCATCGAATGGTTAGCTAAGAAATTCACTCAGAACGAGTGGGGAAAATGGTCTGAAATTGTTGATTCGGCCGAGCGCAAAAAAGGCCTGGAGCGCAAAGGGTTGATAATCATGGTTAGTTTCGTTACTTACGGGCGAACACGGAATTCGAATCGGCGAAATAAAGGCGGCTCGTTAGAATGGGCCGTTTCTCATCCAGCCGGGGACACCCGGTACACGCGCAAAAGAAATTGCTTCCGCGTCGAGAGGGAATACGTGCGGAATACGCTCGTCTCGCAGCCGGATTCCGATAGCCTCGGCCGGGGAATACGTAATCGGGGCGACGGGATTAATTTTGACGAGGCGCTGCCATATCTTGACGAGCATTAAGCGAGGCCGGGCTTGAAGGATGGCCGGGATGATCGCTCGCCGCCTAATGAAAGGTTTCCGCGAAATTGAGCAATCTGAGAAAGTAAACGCTCGTTTTAGACGGTTACGGTAATTTGGAGACACGGAGAGGATTTATAGAGTACGGGCGGAATGGCTCGTTACCTTCTTAACGCCATCATGGTCGAAGCTCGATTTAAATCGAACGATTGGAATTTTGTCATTTTGTACTTTTCAATTCCTTTCGTCTCTGTAATTTGCTCCTTCCGTGTATGGTTGGTACGATGTTAGGAGCAGGAGCAAATTTCATGTCCACGCGCGAAAGAATTACGTACGAAATTGCAATTTCAATTTCGCTGGACGAGTGAAATTCTAAACAATATTTACGAACGATAAGAAGAAAGGAAATTTCGATCGATAAATTATAATCTCACCCGGTATACGGATCGGCACAACAATATGTATAATAGGATGCGATCACGCGGCTAGCTATCCAGCCCCCGTTGCTTTTCTACTTTGTTACCGGTCGCTTCTTTATTCGGTATAAGGCATGTTCTCGCAGAAGGGACGACGAGAGATTCACGGCAGATTACGCCGTGTAGGAGAATGCGTGCGAGTCCCTGCAACCCGGGATCGGGACACCCGTTACATTCTAAATACTTGTAAGCACGCCCTATTACCTGGCCGAGTTTAAACTGTATTACAATACAATAGCCACGGCCACCCCTTTCTATGTTAACCTTGTCCCTTCGTGCCTCATAGACCGGCACAGGCGTTCGCATCGCGACACGATACAGGGTGTCCTTATTCTCCCTCTACGAACCTTCCCATTTACCGGTGAATCGAAACCGGTTACACGTATATCACACATCTGCATACATCATTCGAAATACAGTTTCGAAATAACGAGGGAGAATTAAAAAAAAAAAAAAAAAAAAGAAAGAAAGAAAGAAAATCAAGTGGGAAACTCGCGAAACTCGCGAGATATGTTAATTCGCGCGTCTGCCTCGTTCGAGCGCCGATTCACGACTATTGGAATTCGGTGTTCTCCCCACCATCCGCCGATTTGCATACCCTATACAAATACACGAACGACAATCGTGGCGTTAGGGAGGAGCGTTTCGATTTTTCGCCATCGTTTCGATTCGGAATTAAATCGGTAGTAGTAGCCTGGGATCGGTTCGAGGGGAGGGCGGCTTATCAGCGTGGGAGTTGAAGAGGCAGGCGAGGCTCTCGAGGCCAACGAACGAACGAACGGAGGCGAAAGGAAACGAGTCGGCGTATGCAAATGTCCGGTTGCCGAAAACGGACAAATCATTGCCCCTCGGCCCACCCCCTCGGTCCTCGGTACACCGGTGATAATTACTACAATCGCGGCGCGGTAATTCTGGTGTCTCGTAATTGTCGGCGTTACATCGCCGTGTCTCGAATGCAAATGCAGTTAAGGATCTAAGATGGTAGATTAGCGAGTACGGGACGGGGGAATGGGAGGGGGTTATACGAGGCGGGCGTATTATAGAGGCGATGGTGCACGTGCACGCACGCGGCGTGTGTGTACACGCCGCCGTGGGGGTTGTCGGTTTTCTCAGCGTTTCTCCACTCCGAGGAGGAGGAGGAGGGGGATGTGTAAAATGTGGCCGAAGACGGGGTCAGAATTGAAATTTACGCTCGACTCGTTAACTCTGGCTATTGGTGGTTGAACACGGTCGAACGTTACCTCCAGGGCAATTAGACGTAATTGGATGAGTATAAACGGCGATAATTTCTCCCTCCCGGAAAAACGCGCGCTCTTGATAATAATCGTTGGTTAATCGAAAGAAAAAAAAAAAAAAAAAAGAAATCGTTTCAATTATTCTCCCTTTTTGCTTCTCTCTTTATAGAATCGAATCGTGGTGGCGCGCGATTAATTTTTGAAGGGGGAAGGGGTTTTATTGTTGGAAGGGAAACGCTCGTTAGAGATCCACCGTTCGAGATAAATAAGCGACGTCTGGCTGGATCGTCGGTTGCACGTTCTCGACTTTAAGCGGCCGCTCTCCTCCTCCCAGTTTCTCCTCCCGCGCCGCTTTCCCACTTGTTCGACCATCATCCAAACGCGAGTTTATCAACGGGTTCCCGCGCTCCTTGAAACTTCCCGCCGCGATACGTCACGTTCCAAACGGTCGAAGTTACTTTACGGCTCGGCCCTCTCCCGGCCGAGGAAGCGGTACAAATTACACCGATAATTCTCTCCGCCCTCCTTTTCTCTCCTCGCTTCCTCCTCGTCCTCCTTATTTTTTACAACAGCCGACCGGAGAAGTATCGCCTCTTCTTCCAACTATCTCCTCTCCCTCCTCCTCCTCCTCCTCCTCCTGTGTTTCGCAACCTTCCTTCGCCAACCTCGAAGAAGAAAAACTCGTGAAACTCCATTAAGACGTCCGGGGGGATCGTGTCCAATCGAAACAAGAGAGAGAGAGAGAGAGAGAGAGAGAACAGAACAAACCGTCTCTCCCTATCTTGGATCAGGGTGACAGCTTACGGATGCCTTAATCGACGAAACTTAACGATACTCGGCCCCGTCCGAGATTACAGCCTGTAATCCTTTCAAAACCCCTTGGAACCGAAGTTGAAACGGAATAACACGTTTGCATCGCTCGATTCCTGGCTCTGGGTTCTCAATCACCGATTCGAGGCGTTTCAATTGGTACGTAGGGGCACGATCGTTCGGGGATCATCGTTGGCCAACGCGTAACTTTCCCGCGGAACGGGATGCACCACGCTCGTTCTTCCTCGAATCTTTCCTTTTTCAACCCGAATATCGGCGTTGCGCGATAATTGCGAGCGAGAGACTCTAAGAGTCTCGTGCGCCGGCCGGACGCGATCTAAGATGAGAGATTAGCCGGTAAAGAGAGGGCCGTGAGTACGTGTACGCGTGTAAATATGGGGCTGGTAAATAGGCACCGTCCCTCCTTCCCTTCCCTCCTCTTCCTTTTCCATCCCTTTTCTCCGAGTCCGCGGTGGAAACATAGCCGCGTGCACCAGGATGCGCTCCATACGCCGCGTATCCTTTCGGCTCGGAGAAAGAGATAGCGGAGAGGTAGACGTTCAGCTCAGCCGGAGCCTCCATACGTGTATCCTCCTTATCGCCGTGGGATCGTCGTTTTAAGGCAACTTGCGAACGCGGTAGCAACGTGCTCCCCCTTCCCCGTCTCTTCCCTTTCTTACTTCAACTCGTCCTCCCGATTCTGGAATTTTTTAATCGTTCCAAGGAGGAGTTGTTCATCGTTTACAAGTTGAGTTTATCCGGTTGGAGTTTAAGTTTCGAGAGATTTTTTTTCTTTTTTCTTTTAACAGTTTGAACAATTGGAACAATGGAATAATGGCGAGTAAGAAGTGATTTCGAAATGGAAAAGAAAGAAAAAAAAAAAGGGAGGAGGTTTATCATTAATTCGAAACCCATCGAATTCTGTGTAACTGCGTGCGAGGATCACGGAGGAACGAGACATCGTGTTCTTGTTCGGTGGACAGGAAAAGGGGATCTCCCGGTTGTTCCAAGCTTCTTCCTCGAAGGGGACACCGAGTCGAGCGTGTTTCCTTAATCCCTTCTGCTCGAGGCTTATCGGTCGACAGATCGTGATTGTCCAGCGTGACTGGCTGACACCGTGAAACATCGAGATTTAATTAGTCTAGAGTCGCGCCACGCAACATCGTCGCGTGTGTCCTCTGTGACCGTATACCGATCTTTTCACCGAGCAGGGGTCAAAAGGATCGAAAAGACGAGCGTAGGCATCGTCGAATCGAACGCTCAAGGATCGTGTGTGAATTTCCTAGAGAACGATTCGCCCTCCGAGAAAGAGAAACATTTCTTCAAATAATAAATTCCAAGAAATTTGATAAAGAATCTCGTAAAGAATAATCCGTTCTGACGAGAGATCATCCTATCTCAAAAAAAAAAGAAAAAAAATCGAGGAAGACAAGAATTTTTATCGTCTTCGCTTTCGTCGAATCCAAATTTTCGAATTTATTATAAATTATAATACATCCTCCTTCCAATTTAATCACCGACCGAGCATTCCTCATAAAGCATCCGGCGCAGAAGAGTAACGACTCCGATCTCGGTTATCATTGAGAGAGAGAGAGATCCTCCAGTTCAAGACTCGGTCGGTAATTTATTATCGCGGTGGCCACGGCGAAATTAGCCTCCGACGAATTAACGCGAACGTATAATACGTGCGAGGCCCCGGCCGTGGAACAATACGCCTCCGTCTATCTTTTTCCCTCCTCGAGGACGGGGGGGTGCGCGCGCCCCGATACTCGTTCATTAAAGAATTAAGTGAAATCTCGGATGGATAAATTAACGATAAAAGATCTCCCCGGGCCGTCGATCTTCTCTCCCTTCTCGTTTCTTCCCTCCCCTCCTTCACGAGGGCCAAGGTTGTTCCGTGATGTTTTCGATGTGGGAGCGGCGAGTTTGGAGGGAGGAGAGACCTCGCCTCGCTGACTGGCCTGACCCCTCTAATTATATGGTACATCGGTACGGTACCGAGTGAACGCGGGTCGAGAAGGGGTCACGGTTGCGCGCAAAGCAGCACGCCAACCGGAGATATATCGAAAAATTCGCCATACCGGGTCAGCCATATTGGCGTACAGTTTCAGGTTTTCACGGCGGGTAGCCGCCTCGCCAAATTTACCGACCGTCCGATAATAATTATTCGCGGAGACTCCGCGGAGTTCATCAAGGTTCAAGGGATATTCTTCCTTTTCGATTATTCTTGCACGGAGAATGCGTGGAAAGACGGATCGGACCTCTTCCCTCGCGCGACACCGGTCGCTTCGCGGCAACCGGATCCAAAAATGGATGGAGCTCGATATCGTCTCCTTTTACGGCATCCCTTATTCCCTCCCCGCATTGATTTCTCAAATTTGACGATGCACGAGGGATGGTGATTGAAAAATGGTCGGGCTGTTATTATTAGAACGGAAGAGGAAGAAGCGAGGCACGATTTCTTTGAACGATACGGTTCATTGATTACCAACTTTAATCAAGATATCGTTAAAATTAGATTAGAACTCGACTTTACTTTCTCGCTCATCTTTGTACGAAATAATAATAATAATAATAATAATAATAATAATAATAAAGAAAAAAAGAACTGGAACAATGTAATAATAAGTGATAAGGGAGAAAAACTAGAAAAGAATAAAACTCGAAGATAATAATTTTCTCGAGTAATGGAGCTGTGACCGAATATCCTCTTCAAAAAAACAAAAAGAAAAAGAAAAGAAAAAAAAAAAAAAAATCAGCTATACGGGATAGCGTAATTCCGTCGCGAAATTTCGGAGCGCGAGGTAAGCGTCCCCCCGCGTGATTTACGGACGCGTTTTTTAAATCCTCCAGATGTTGGTCAACTCACGCCACGTCTACGTAAAATAAAATACGATCGCTGGACACGACGGGTTGGGTCGTAGGTAGGTAGGATTTTTCGGTGGATCCGTGTTCGATGTTCATTTTCGGTCGAAGGGAGGGCGGAGCGATCGATCCGTGGAGGAGGATGGAAGGAGGTTTGGCCGAGGGATCCCGCGGCTTAAAATATTTTCCGCCCGATTGGCCGCCGCGGGATTTTTCAAGCATCGATGGAAAGTCGTCCGTCTGGTCAGCGGTTTTTCTATTTTTTAACGGTCCACCGGCCACGGTGACACCTGTTGCGGAGGATGGCGGCTGTTCGTGGCGGCCTGTGCGGACGAAATCTCGATCGACGTGTCATCTTATATACCGACGCTTCTCGCGCGGGGCTTATCTCACGCTCCGTTGCTCTTTGTTCGACGAGAACGATCGGGATATTAACTTCTTGCTCCTCTCTTTTCATCGCGTCCTCTCTCAACGTGCAACCTTAGCCTAAAATTAAATTAAAACGAACAACGTTTCCTTATATTATCCTCTCTATTATTCATTATTCGATCGCACAATACCAATTGACAATTGTCTTCTCGCGTTGTCTCGTCCGATTCGATTCATCGAGCGATTCGTCTTGAGTTCCAATTCATGCCAAATCATTTTAATATTATAACGCAAAGTCCTCCGTGCACGGGAAAAAGACAAAAGGAGAGAGAGAGAGAGAGAGAGAGGGGGGGGAAGCCGACATCGACGGACGGAGGATTAAAGAATCCGCGTGGCTGGCAGTTTCGTTCACGCACGCGTTTTGAATCGCGCGTACTTAACGAAAGAGAGGTAGCGGAGAGGAGTGGTTGGGTCGTTAAAAAGCTCTCGAAGACGAGGAGGCGCCGAATAAAACTCGGCCTGCGAGCACGTCGGGAGCACAGGACGGTCTTTGAAATATTCCCACCGCGCCACGGCTTATTTATTTCCGCGTTTTCTCGAGACGTCACCGAGTCCGTGGCGAGCAGGACCAGACGCCAACCTCTTTCTCGCCGCGTTTTTCCCTCTTTCCCGCCTCGTCGACGTTTTCCGCGAGCAGACTTAGCAAGACTGGAATTTTAATTAAGCTTTTTTTGCTGGATCCGGCAAGGGAACTGCAGAGGTCCCGTGGCCACGGAAGAGATGCACGGCCGCGATCTAACGGGTGTGTCCTTGAGCCCGTGCGTGCCCGAGACGGCGCCAAGATTCTTCGAGGCCGCCTCGTCGCGGCGATCGCACGGAATACAAATTGCTCGTCGCCTGCCAACTTTTAATCCCACGGACTATTGCCTCGACTAATCGACCCGCGCTCCCTCCACGTCGAGCACTCCCTCCGGAAACTGGGACTCCCCGATCCTCCTCGAGGAGGAACCCTCGATCGGAGAGTTTCATTTCCCTTCGTCCCCGTTGCGTCGAGGATGGATTTACGAATTTCTTCGAAATTCCTTCGAAAATTCAGAGAAGAATTTTTCTTCGTTTCGAGGTGGAGAGGGATAAGGATCCGGTTTGGCTCGGCTAATTCTCCCAGTTGTTCAACTCCTTCTCCATTGGTCGTCGGTTTCGGAAACCTTTCCGTGACCTACGCTCTCTCGATCCCCCCGCCCGAGGGGAGGGGGGGGATGCTAAGTAATAGCGGCGTAACATCACCGCGTCATCATCGACGCCGAGTGTGTACAACACGCACACCATTCGACCCGCCACTTTACTGCCCGCCCTCACGCATCGATGCACGATACCTTTCCCCTCTTTTTCGCTTTTTTCTTCTCTCTCTCTCTCTCTCTCTCCCTAGCTCGTTTCCCTTGATTATACACGTACGCGGCCCGTGTTTCGTTCCGGGGCCTCTCACGTTGCGGCCGTTTTCATCAGACCTCTACTTCGATCCAAAGGGAAGAAAGTAGTCGAGTGTGAAAGTATTCGATATTCCGTGGAAAATATATCAAAGTCTGGAGGAGGTGTGCAATGGTAATTAGTTCGAAAACGTGCGTGGGAAAAAAGGACAGTTGGATCGAGACAACGTTTCGTTCCCTCCTCTCGCGCAACGAGCTCATCCCAACTGAAAGTAGTACTTTTAACGATAGAAGCGAGGCAGGTAGAATCTGTTTAAAAGTAGACCGGGGAAATTGATAACGTCTACGACTATTTCCGTTCCGATCGACGAGTTTCTCATCTCTCTCGAAAATCCTCCTTTCGTCGAAAAATCCCTCTTTTCCTCTCCTCGAAAAAGACGAAGAAGAGAAAAACATCGCGAACAACAAGTGTTCAGGACGAGAAAAAGATTGAACAGCATCCACGTTGAATTATCCACTTTGACGAATCGACGATCGAATACCCGAGGATCTCGTGCATCCACGAGTAATTCATACGTGTTCCGACAACGGGTAATCCGGAAGTACGTGATTGCTCGTCACCCGAGCCGCGCCGTGTATTCGAGATCTCGCGCGGGGGGGGGGGAGGGGAAGGGGGAGGGAAAAATGCCTGGCGACGGGTTAAAGTTACAATTCGATCGCTGGGTGATAAGGGTGATCGGATCGAGGACGCAATAGGGCAAATCCGGTGGAGCGTCCACGCGGTGGAACGCGATCCCGAGGCGCGATAAGTACTTTATAATCACCCTGTGCACGCGGAGGAGGGTTGGTCTTGGCCTGGCTGGTTGGTTATTCCTACCTGGCCTGAAGGGAGAAACGCGAGGGAGGCTTAAGATGATAGACGAGCCGATACGTTCCCACGCGTAGGTCCCGCAAAGATGTTTCAGGCAACCCGTTCGCCACCTCTTCTCCTCCACCTCTTCTTTCCTCGTCGGTGTAGTGGGCGGTTTGCAAGGCCCCCGAGGGGCCCAGCCGAGGAGGGCCCTAATCACAGGCTCGCCCTCGCTCGTACGCACAACTCGTACGCGTTCCTTCCTTAAACGCTCGCGAAGGGCGAATGTCCTCCTCCCCTCCTTCCTCCGGCTGAAAAAACCGCGAACGCTGTTGAATAATGCGCGCTGTTAACTCTCTCCCCCACACATCGATTCCCAACCCTTCCCTTCGTGCGCACCCTCCCTTCTTTTTCTTTTCTTTTCTTTTTTTTTTTTTTTTCTTCCACCGAAACCGGAGAATTCTCTCTCAAAGGTTTCCCCTTTGTTCCGCTATCTTAATCCCGACCCAACCGCTTTCCTTCCTTCGTTTCCTCGCCGTTAATATTATTCGCTCGGCATCGCTCGTTTTCCCTCCCACGATCCTCCTCCTCCTTCGCCTTTTCTCTTCTTCTTCTCCTTCTTTTTTTTAAGAGGACACATACAGCATTTTACCACGGCCAGACGAGAATACTCTATCTACTTGGAAAATCAAAATTGAGAGAAAATCGAAGAGACTCGTGTACTTCGTTTGGCTGTTAATTCTTTTTATTTTCGCATCCTTAATTTTTCGGTACATTTTGTCGTACACGCTCATTTTCTCGGTTTCCTTCGCACTTTCTTCCTCCTCCCCCTGCTATACTATCTCATCCCACGAGGGCGAGGGAGAGCAGGATGCACGTGTCCGCGTTGCATATTATATGCCCGCCACGGAGCGCGATACACGCGCGATTTACACGCACACACGCGCGCGGGGAACGGGTTTACACGGCTCGGCGAAATAAAATTATCGCGAGCGCTTTACGTTCTAAGGTAAATCTTCTCGGAAGAAGGGAGGAGCGGTTAAACTAACTTTCGCGTGGCCAGCGCTTTCGTCCTCTCTTTACTGCCGAGCCGGTATCGATTTACGAGAATCGAGAACACGTCCCTTGACCTTGGATTATTAATTCCAAATTGGAAATACGAAATTTATTTACATTTTCCCGATCGATTTTTCGAATCGAAACGAATAATGAGGAAGGCAAAAAGAGAAAATTGGCAAATTCAAAGTTCGTTCTTCGACCAATTGTATTATTATCCGTTTGAACGAGAATAAATGCATAGAAAAATTGTGCCCAAATTATGGAATCGAAAGACGGATAATATAGAAATAGAACAGAATCGAGCAGAGATCGAGCAATTGTTTTGTTACTTCTACTCGTACGAATTACTCGATCCGAACGAAATTCTACGAAATTGTCGAGTGAATTTTCAACTCAATGATTTTCAATTTCCCCTCTCGTCCTTGAAAAATATTGACCAGCGATAATTCCATCTTCATTTCTTTTGTTGCCGATATTCTCCGAAAAAGAGGGTTAAAATTACGACACGTAGGAAATTGGAAGAATTTCGCTGAACGGAAGAAGAGAAAGGGTTTCGTCTCGGAATAATCGGAAGACGGGGGAAAATATGGATCACGGAGGATAGACGATCTTGCCGCTCATCGCCCGCGGGACTTTCAAGGCAAAGGACGAAATTTATCGCGCGCTAATGCGCTTTAAACTCATTGGACGTAAATTTATCAGACGGTCGTGAGGTTCCCGCGCTGTCGCCGCGGGCTCTGCTTTTCGACGTTGCGAGGGAGAGGCGAGGTCAGAGAAGCATAAGCGGACGAGAGAGTATATTAGCTCGTGTGCCTCGAGATCAAGTCTCGTGCATCTTAAAATTTTTTCCAATCTGATTACCAATCGTGCAATTAACGTAATTAACGAACGAGCGAAAACGATTCTTCTTTTCGAGAAGTTGGGTGAAAAGATGGATCACGAGCGATCCATCTCGTCTATTAAAAAGAACTGGAATTATTATACTTTATATTTTATAAACGAAGAGGATTACGTTACATTACATTACGTAAATCATTTTCACGAAATTTCATTTTTCGATCCCTCGTCGATGCTTTTACGATTGCGCGCTCGATTGACGCGTGGTTAAGCAATTTATATAAACGAAAATAGAATTTCGTGCGTCCAAAGATGGAAGGCGTCCCTCGCCGATTTACGAGGATTACGAGGTTGATTGGCCGGTTAGATTTCGTGGGAGATAGGCAAAGGAAGGCATCGATTCGAATGGAACGAACGGTTTCCTGGTGTCGGAGATTCCGATCTCGATCTTTATTCGCGTATCGAACTACCGCCGAGTCCCTCGATCCGCGAATGGATCCACCAATACTGTAATTCACCGTGGGTGGCACGTGTCGAGTCACCGTCGAATCCCCTCTTCTTCATCGCGATGTTTATGCACCGCGGTTTAAAGCGACGTCCACACGACGATCGAACGTGTCACGACTCCTATGGGACTTTCTGATTAATGTTTCCTCGCGATAACGAAGCAACCTGGATTAACCGTCCAGGTAACGGTATGCATCTTGGTGGGAAGAGGCTGACTTCGAGGCTGGCGTTATTTAAAACGTTTAAACCCTTCGAAAAAAAAAAAAACGAAGGAAAAGGATATCGAAAAGTATTTGAAAAAAATGATCATGCGGAAATTAATGATGGTTAAGCAGGTTCAAGAAACATCGAACCTTTGGTGTAAATTACGAGATAGAAATATTCGATTGTGCGTGAGATTGTTCCAAAATTTATACGTCATCTTTTCTTTTTCTTTTATCCTAGAGATTATTAATTAATAATTAAAATAAGTTTCAACCTTTGACGTCGAATAACAAATTTCTATCAACTTGGAAAACTAATTGTATTATATGGTACAAGGGATGAAGCATATATATATATATATATATATACCGAGTTTCAATGTGGATCGATCAAAATTTCTAAACCGAACGAGTCGAAAAAGTTTTTGCGACCGATTATCCTCTCGGACGTTGTGCACGATTCTTAAGATATCGAGGAAGAATCCACGAACGACAGTAATGTTTATCGACGATGAGGCAGGATTAAACGAAGGTGACGGCACGTTCGCGTGTCGTGGGATCGTCAATGCTACCAGTCGCCTTGTCGGATTACCCTTCGAATCGACGGCGTGTTGTTTGTTAATTAATAGCCTAGCTTAATTTTATATTCTCCCGGTATAATATCGCGAAGCGAAGGCTAATCATTCTTCGAAACCGCGAAACGAGTTTGGCAAAACTTGTTTTCCGCGCAACCTCGTCGATTATTGGCGGCTCAATCTTTTTCGAAAAAGATCGTATCGTAAGGAGGGAAAGGAAAATCATCGATATACACCTTCGAATCAATGTGAAAAAATTAAATCATCGATAACGGCACGAGATTCGAAACATCGGGGAAAAAAAGAAAAAAAAGAAATAAGCAAATTCCATGGAAACACGCACGGCCGGATTGAATGGAAATATCGTATCGGTGGTTGTAACGATGTTGGTAACGGGATCGTTAATATGTTTATTGTTGGCCAACCCTGTAAAATGGAAATGGCCGCGCTATTAAATCGTACCGTTGTCTCCCATAATCCCATGAATATCAGCTATAACTCTTGGCGCATCGTTGTTTTATTCGTGTCTCATAAACGAGGAAATGTATCAATTTCCACGTAGATTCAAAGGTATCCCATTATTAATGCGAGGCGTTGTATCTTTATTTCGTTGATGGAAAAAAAAAAAAAAAGATTTCCAACAACGATTGTGCCACAGAACGTCGATCACCAAAAAATAAAACAAAATTTAAATCGTTGTGCTCGTGCGAAAGAAAATGCTTTTTTCACACGAAATATATAAAAAAAAAAAAAAAAAAAGAACGAAAAGAAAAGAAAAGGAATAAGATAAAATCGAAGGAAAAATAAAACATCGAATTCCACGATAATTCTCTATCTGCTTACCGCACATTCTCTATTTTCCAGGACATCCGGAGCGCATAACTGTCGTCTCGACTGGAAGAACGATGGCGCGGAAATGCGTGAAACGTAAGCGATATCCCCCTGCTACCTCGGAACCACGTTTGAAACGTAGCTTCTTGACGCGATCAACGGGGAAATCATCGAATCGCGGGCAAAAGGGAGGCACGGGACCACGAGTCGGGTGAAAGGTCGCATTCGACGCCGATCGAGATCGATCCACCGTTGATCCACCCGTCCTGGGTGGAGGACGGAGGGAGGGTGGAGGGGGAGGGGGTGGGTGACGATCGATTTCACGAAGAAATACAGGGGAGGCGCGGACGCGTTCGAATTCGAGCCACGTAGCAGCCGCCAATCGGGCTGCTCCTCGAGGAAATCTTTGAGGCTTTGGACTATCATCCGAGTGGGTGGATGGTGTGGATGCTTTCGTAACCAATAAACCGATCCGCCGGGGCTCGATTCAATTAGCGGTTCTCGGCGAGGAATCGAGAACGAACAGGCTTTCCTCTCCACTCCTCTTCTCTCGTTGGAAAGGAAAAAAAAAAAAAAAAAAGGAAAGAGAAAAAAAAGTGGAGCGAGATGGGTGACTCTCCACGAGTCACGAGGCGATACGCGTGAAAGAGGTCGAAGCGACAAAATCCTATTGATCGAGATGAAATCTCATTAAGGGCGCGCCTCGCCAGGTGGTGGAATCGAGGAAGTGGGCCATCGCGAAAAACTAACTGTTGGCCCGCGAAAAACACCTCGAGAAAGGTGAATACCGAGATAGTGGACGAGTGAACGAAAGAGAGAGAGAGAGAGAGAGAGGGGTCGAGACACGTTTCCTGGCCGATTAGAAACGGTTTTCTGAGGCAAAGGGCCGGGATTAATATGTGCTTTGGACGAGTGCCGCGAGCTGAAAGTTGCCAGACCGGCGTGAACACCGACGACAGCTGTCGAAAGGAAGACGAGGGGATCGTGGAGCGGTGTTGGTGGTCCTGTTCCGCGGGGATGGGGATGCTGTTGCCCGACGAGACATACGAGGAACGTTCCTCGTCCTCGAGGCGTAGCTCGTGCCCGAACGTTCTCGCGGATATCGACGAGGTCGAGGCGGCCAAGGCTTTGGCCGCGTTCAGAAAGTGCGACGAGTTCCTCAAGAGGCACGGGATCAGGCCCGAGTTCTTCTGCAGGCACAGGGAACGATTGGCGCTCCAGACTTGGCTGTTGCAGAGGTCCAAACTCTCCTCCGGTGAGTGTCTCATCTTTCCTTTCCTCGAACACGAGAATTTCACATCGAAAATTATCACATAAAATGACGCGATCCTTTCGCCAAACGAGATCTCGTTGAGCGCGCGACACTCGTACGGAGTGCTTGCAATGTTTGTATGGTAATCAACTTTAATCAACTTGATACACCTACGTTGTTGAGAAACCTCGTTTTACGGAATCTAGATTTCTAGGTACAGAAACGAACATAAAAATTGATATTCTTTTCGCGTTTCGATATCTGTAATGTATTTCATCAATTCGCAATTAGGAATAAAAGAATAGCTGGTTTTATCGGATCGCATCGCATCGCATAACATGTCATTTTATCAGAATCTAGATTCCATATATCGAAACGAACGTGAAAATTGATATTTCTTTTTATATCTGCATTTTATAAATATCCTGCATATTATCAATTAAGAGTAAAAAGAACAGTTGGTTGTATCGCGAGAGAGGAAAATAAAAAGTTTATCCGGTGGATAAATCGCGTCCCATAACGTTGATCGAGCGCGGTCCCACTTTTATGGGACTTTATGGGATAGGCATCACGATGCACCTGGCCGGCGCGAAGGGTTCGCGTTCCCTGTAATAGATTTACGTAGAAGGAACGAACAATCGCGGATGACAATTTACGGCGAGGGAGGAGAGGTGGATACGGCTCGTTTGAAGTTGCGCCATGCATCGAAAATAGGAGCTGTTCAATTGACCGATCGGGGACCGGTTAAATCGACGTTTCTCGTTACTTTCACCGACGGTTATTTTGTTGTAGCGGTTTTTTCGCGCAATGAAACGCGTCGTTCCGGTAATTGGACACCTCTTTCCAAAAATTTACGCCGACGTGAAAACCTGATTCGCTCGGATTTATACCGGTCTCTTCGACCCCTTCCAACCTTTTTCTTCTCGAACCTTTAAACCTTTATTCGAGAAATCTCTCCTGAAAATATTTCAAGATTTCACGTTGAGACGAGTGTTATTTAACGGATCAAGGACGCGTTCGAGAGAGAAAATTCTCGAAAATTGTTATGGAAAATTTTTTTTAATTTTTCGTCAATACGATCGAGAGTGAAAAATCATCATCGACTATCCTCCGAACGAAGAATAAAATAACAACTCTCGAATTTTAAGAATTTTAAGTCTCAAACGACGCGTTCGAAACATTAAAACGTTTCTTCTTTCATTTCGTCTTTTTTCGATTCAACGTCGAGTCGAAATCGTACAAACGATTCGCGACTGTTTGGATTGACCCGCCTCGCGATTAGACGCGTCACCAGCGATGACAATGATCCGAAATCCAGTTTTCGATCGAACTCGCCCTAATTCGTCGATTTTTGCCAGGACGAGACTGCCAAAAACAAGGCGTCCAATCGATATATATACATATATGTATGTACACGCAGAGGTCGACGGCTCGTGCATCCTCTCTTTGATGTTAATTTCGATTTCGAGGGAGGAAGGGTGACGGCGATAATTTCATTAGCTGGCTGTACTTAACGATCGCGGGCCCGTGAAACGTGGAAATTTCGCAGTCCGCGCCGTGCACCCGCTAGACTACCGGGAGGGCATTAATTTTTGTTTTTAACGAGCTTTACGTATTTATGCAGCGAGCCGCATTAGCGCAATTGATTTAATGCAGGGCATTAATCGAGCCCCCGTTCAACACCGTGTAAATTATGATTGGAAAAGTTCATTTGTCCCCCTTCTGTTATTGTCAACGTGGCAACTATCCTCCCGTCGATTAGATTTTACACCAATTTGCCGCGATTGTTGTTTGCCCTTTGTCTTTTTTTTTTTCATTCGATGCGATTAATATAAGAGAGAAAAGTGTTTTTGATTCGAACAATCGGATTTGATTCGAGGTTTGATGGGAAAATTGTTGTGTTTTTTTTTTTTCATTGTTAAATGCGATGGAAAAGAAAAAGTAATTTACTCGCAGTAATTTATTTTATCGCAGAATACGATCGCACGAGCATCTTGCTTATCTTTTTGCGGTGATAATTGTGAAACTCGTTGTGCAGAAAGAAAGCGAAAAGAAATTTTGTAAATGAAAGGAAAGCTGAGACAAGACTTTTATCTAGATATATCCCTGTATTTTACTACTTTGCGTCTCAAATTTTATCTAAGTCTGTAGATTTTTCCATCGCGTTCCAAAATTATTCCTATTATTTCGGAACGAGCGTGACCAAGAAACAACAATTCTCATTTGGCCAATACCGATCAAGTTTTATAAACGCTATCCTCGAGCTACGAACGGTAAGAATGTGTTGTGGAGATAAAGTTTGCGGCGGAGCAAAAATGTAATTAAACCATGAAGAATGCAGGTCACGTTCCTATGGTTTCGCGTTTTTATGCGTAGAATTTAATCCGAGTGGATTACGCTACGAACGCGGTGGATTTCGCGCGGAAACGCATCCATTTCCGGCCTTGAGTGCGCCTTCTTTCACCAATGCGACTTTTTGCCTATATATATATATATATATTTGGATCTTCTAATCCCGTGGAAAGCTTCTTGGACACCGATAATAAAATCGTTTGTCCTAGAAATTTTCACAAAGATTTTTCTCTCTCATCTCGATTTAAACAGCATCAAGAGAGTTTCAATCCTCTTATGTATTTTACGATACGAATTTTTTCTTTCGCATTAGGATGTAGAATAAATTCGTTTGGTAAAATAGAAATTCGGTAGAATAACGAATAAGTTATTATGAGTTTTGTAACGTTAAAAGCATCGCTCACGTGCAGAAAAGAGATTATTTTCCGCGATAGAACAAGAACAAAGGCGCATATCTTTAAAAAAAACGAGAAAAATTATTATCGCGCTTATTTAATAAAAAAATTTGTCCCTCCATCCGATCTTCAATTATTTAACAAAACTCTTTCAAATGGGGTATGATTCAGAAAAAGATAAACACGAATCCGTATTATGTATTCCACATAATTCCGCGTAATTCTATTCTACGTAAAATCGTCGATGTTTGCGTCCTTACAAGAGCATATAATTTTCCTCGTCCACGATATTATCAATTCGAAGCACAACAACAACAATCGAATCATAACAAGTCGAGGCGCGACGATCGTCGTCGAATGAGTCACATTGCTCGTACGTTGCTCGCGTTTAGACGCGACAAATTATCGGTCTCGACACCTCGATCCATTACACGCCATCCGTGTGTTCGAGCAAGCGTCAGTTTAAGAGGTGCGCTCTTACATCATCGTCCCGGTTAAACGTATCGGAGTGCTAGTTGAACGCGTTACCATTCGCGGTAATCTCGTGTGACGCGTGCCAACGAACGAATACGCGGGGAGGGAAAGTGTGTAGGGCGTGTTGTTTAAAATGGCTCCTTTTCTCGCTGGCTACGTATCGGTGTTAACAACTTGTGCATCATCCGTAGTGACAGTGCACACACGCTAAATTTCCCGTTCTGGCCGCGTATGCACTCGCGCTATCATAAATTATTATCATTTTGTCGCGAATAGATAAATCGAGAATGCGAACCAACGAGATTATTATTAAAACGCGTGCATAAATTGGCGAGGAGAGCCCTTTATCCCGTACCATCGTTTCATCTTTGATACCGTTTCGAGGTAAATATTAACAAATTTATATACGGCCGGGAAAGAGTCGCAGTAGGCAAAATTCAGAGGTGGATCGCGTGATTTCATAGCGTTGTCGAGTTACGGAGTAACTCGCTGTGTGGAACATTTCTTTCTCTATACAAGATTGCGTTGTAATACATATACGTAGTTTCGCGATTTTGAAGCAGATCGATTCCAACAGTGCGAAAGTGGACGCTTATCTTATTAAGCAATTTACAAAGTTCATTAATACACGGTTTCATTAATTTATATATCTTTTTTCGCTCCTCGATTCGAAATCTCGTTGCACCACGTTGAAGTTTGGATCCTAAGATAGATAAGTAAGATAAATAAAGATCAGATGGATAAGATCTCCTCGGTTTTAATCAGGCTAAACTTTTCCTTTCCAACAGGTCGGTGAAAAACAGAATCGGCCGCCCTTTAATCGAGTAACCATCGAGGGACAACGTTTCAAAAGTTTCTCAACTATCGTCGAGTATTCGAATCATCTTTCGCCCGTGTTCGAAAAATTTCTCCCTTCGAGCGAGACAAACAATCCCAGGATATGGTGAAGTATCCAACCGAAAAATCGGAAAAATCCTTTTCCCGTGGCAAAATAAAATTAGCCGATGGTTAAAATCTCGAGGAATTATTTTCGAGGGATTACTTGGAGTGGATTAATAGTGGTATTCGTATCGCGTTGTAAGTGCACGGCCATGATTCCTCGTTTGTATTGGAAAGAAAATGGAAACGGTCGATTACCCGCGCGGAATACGCAATTACGAGTAAATTCCGCCGGTGATGTCCGCTTGTTTCCCCGAATCAGAATATAAAGGGCGCGTAATTGCGGGTACGGAATTACACCGTGTTTTATAATCAACGCGGGGGCGTGCATCCGGACAATCGGCCAAATTAAGCGTTTACCGGCCTCGAATCGCGTTTTATCATATTAATCGTGGAAACACGCACGTACGCTGACAAAAATCGCTTTTTATCCCTATCCGTATTTTCCGATCTCGATTTACGCTCATCCGTCCACCATAATCACAGCTATTGATCCCTTCCCCCCTCGTAACGGATTTTTTCGCCAATTTTTCTCCAGACACGTCGATAATGATTATATTAATCGATCGTTGTTGATCGTTTCCAATTCTGGTAGCGAGCTCTATTGGATTCGCTCTGATTAAGAAAAAGAAAGAGGAAGAAAAAGAAAGAGGAAAATTTTCGAATCTTTTCACACCAACGCGTAACTAGAATCATTGAATCATCGCGCCGTTATCGTGGAATTCCATTATAGAGATTTTTCTTTCACATTCGCTAATGCTGTTAACCGCTTCCATTTCCCGTTAATTTCCCTCTGGCAACGAGATTATATCGAAAATTGGGCATACGTTAATAGATATGATTACACTGATTCAACGAAGATATATATGTAAAAAAAGGAAATTTTCTACGATTGGAAATGGAAAACTTCCTCCCTCCTCTTTTTGAAGATATTTGCTGTTGTTTCGGTCAACTTTCTTCGTACAATTTGTTCCATTTGTCATCGTCTCGGGCGTCAGCAAGAATCGCGACAGAAATCGCATCGCGGCGATAAGAAGGAGAGGAAAAAAGCTTTGATAAAGGATCGGCAATTTCACGCCGCGGTTTCCATTCAACATTCGTCGTGCTCGAAACATTTACGGAGTTTACAGAATCGGAATCGATCGGGCTGACACTGTGTGAACACTTTATGTTGCCCGCTAATTATGCAATGATGATCGATTCGACGCGGTGGAGAAACAGTTGGAGGAACGGGTTAGCGATAATGGTTTTCGTTTGCTTTTTGTAAAAAGGGCCGGCCATGCGTGGAATTCCACACTTGTGCGGAGCGTGACCATCGATTATGGAATATTGTTACTATTACCATTATTATTATTATTATTATTATTATCATCGTATCAGGTGCATCTCTTGATTTCAGAGAATTGCCGGGTGACATTAACATTCTATTTTCGCATAGTGAATTAAATTTAGTAAATGTGGTGATTAATTTAAATTATAATCCATGGGTATAATAATATATGTGTATATATATATTGTTCCACGTGTAATTCAATTATGGGGATGATATAGATAAATGTAGATAAATGTAGATTACACGCGGAGGTAATAATTAGATTCGTTAAATATCTAGTAATTAAAATAAAACGATAATCAGATTTATCAAATATTCGGTTAAATGTTAGATTGTTGCATGGAATGGAATGGCCGATTTCGCGTGGCAAAACTATTAAATAATACTCGTCGAATCCCTCTTCGCTCAAGATCGAATCGATCATCGAATCGACACTTATTTCCGACGAATTTAAATTTCATTTCGAAACAAATTTTGTCGAATCGTTCTCGCGTAGAATCGACGCTTCCCCCCCTCCTCCATTCAACTTTCTTTTTAGACTCTACTCGCCAAACGAATTCTTCACGAGGTGTTTATTTTCGTGGCGCCGCTTCGTCGAACGAATAGCCTAATTTAACGATCAAAGACAATAATACGGATTCGTGAAACGGCCACGTAAACTTACATCGAGGCTGTGCGTCACCGGTGTAATTAGCGTGCTCTCGCTGGTAATGAAGCTCCCATTATAGGCCGGGTCGTCGGTTAATTAGGTTGCACGTTTGATTTATCGCGATTTGGAGGTGTGGCGGACGATAGGGGCGCACGGTTCGCGTCGCCTCCTCCCGTTCAAACATCGATGAAAACACAAAAGAGTCGTTTGTCCCGTAATTGAAAGCTTGCGCGATCCTCCCTCGAGCCTCGTTTCGATTTCTTCTCGCCCCGTGGACGAGAGGCCGATAACTTCTCCATCGCTGGATAGAGGCTGGGTTATAACACTTTCGAGGCGGAAACACTTTCTGCAAAAGGAAAAAAGAAAAGGAACGCGATATCGTTAAAAAAGCTTCTATAATTTGATGATGATTCGATCGTGTCGAATTATTCTCAGAGTACAATTGAGGCAAAAAGGTGGAATACGAAAATCTTAGGAAAATCAAATCTTACGAATTACAATGGAGATTACTTGCGGTGGGTTATCACTGACTCGTTGAAAAATAGAAGATTTCTATTCTGTAAAGCAAGAGATGGAGATGCGTGTATCATACATGCGGGAAAGGAAAGAGATATTTGGAGGGAGAAAGAATTTGGTTTGGCAAATTGATCGAGTCGACGAAAAGGAAACGTGGCTGGTCGGTCCCCCACAACGGGTCTTGAATTTACTTAACTACGCGCGATAAATCATCGCGTGGCGGTCCCTCTACGTCGCTGAAGGCTCTAGGCGTCGGTATCGCGCGCGCGCGCGTTTATTCCTACATTTATTCGGGCAAATATATGGGCGGGCATTTATTATGAAAATTGATATTTCGAGCGGGGATCGTTTGACGGTGTCTCGCGCGTCGTGTCCACCAACCGAGACGAATAAAATCAATTTCCGGGTCCATTGAGCGTCCGCTATGTCGGCTCGACGCGCGGAAGGATGCACGTGACCGCCTTTCCGACGCGTCGATACGCTTTTATAATAATTTATCGCAGCTTCCGCCCTTTGTCATTTTTCGTTATCGTTATCGTTCTCGGCCGACACTTGATTCCAGATCGGTTGAGGAATTTTCACCTCTCGATTAACCCCACCGAGTGTCGGGATGCGTGATCATTTTTACGATGGATAGCACGTGTCGAGGGGGAAAAAAAGAGGGGAAAAGGGAAGGTATTAAAAATACGAAAACACAGTCGTAATTTTAATGGGAAGTGTTTAGAAAATAATTTTTCGATTTACTCGCAAAAACGAAGGGATAACGATGACGGTCATAGTTCGTTTTCAAATTTTATTATTCTATAATTGTAATACGATTGAAGGATGAAAGATTAATATACTACGATATAATAATAGCCACGAAAAATAGTTGTTCAATTTTTCGATGTCGTCGCGGAAACGAAGGGATAACTCAGAAGGGATACTCAGTATTCTTTTTTCATTAATCCGTATATGGATCATAGTTGTAACTTATATATTATTTCAAATGTACAATCCAACGAAAGACGAAAGATTAATGTACCATAACGTAATAACAGCTACGAAAAATTCGCGAATCGTAACAATCGGGAAGGGGTAATCGCGATTCGATTGTTACGTAATCTCGAAACGGGGGAGGATCGACGTTGTGGAAACAAGGAACCGTAGCGAAAGAGATCTCGTTCTCGATTTTAATCCGATATTAAATTGAAACACGTCGATTCGGGGAAGCGTTTATCCCGCTCAACGAAGCGTGCATTCCGCGTGTGACCACGCGAAATAGGGATTAGCCGGATCGTGAATTATTTTAACAGGCGCGCGATATCGAGGGATATCTGTTGCAGTATTCGCTTCTATTACAGGATCGTCGATTTCTCTTTGCTCGTTTTCATTCCGATACGCGCGGGGAAGCTCGAAAAATCGAAGTGGAAGTTTCCTAGGGGAGGATGGAGAAAGAGTCTTTAAATTTATCGAGTGTCGATGAATCGAGCAATTTTTCAATAAAACGAAGCTTCGTCGAGATCAGCGAATATCTTTCCCTCTTTCTAACAACGTTGTAGGTGGATCGTTGAAACTGTTTACGAGCAGAGGCGCGTGATGCCTTTATAGGTGACGTTTACGGCGGATAATTACGATAGAAAAAAGTAGAGGTAATTCGCTAATTCTTCGCTCGCGGATGTTTCGTTTAACGCGTTTTTTTTTCTTTTTTTACTTTATGACGCGTACGATTAACTTTTCCAAAAAAGAAAAAAAAAAATTGGGAGAAAGAACTTTTTTTTCTTTCGCATAAAAGCGTTCGATATAAGATATCATCACCAGTGCGCATCGTAATTTTTCTCGCCGTTTTCACGTTCCATCTCGTTCCCTTTCGCATTTATCAAAAATCCTTTATTATCGGGATAATATTCGTCGTTAGAAATTCGTTTCAATGCACGAATTAAAATGGAAAATTAATCATTAAATGTTTTGTTTTCTGTCTGCGAAGAAGAACGAGTGTTCGTGTCTCGATTCGCGTTTTCGTACATTTTTTTCTTACCGAAGAAGAGGAAGAAGAAGAATTTCATTCTTGGTCGAAACGAAAACGCGATGAAATTCCTGTGACAATCTCGGGATAATATTGATCCGAGGAGAGGAATTAAATATTTGACGGGGACTTTCTAGCCAGATTCTTTATTTAGCGGCCGATAACGGTGTTGGCCGAGATTAAAAGTGGCGTTCGTAATTACGCGATTAAATTACTCGGCGGTTTCTTTCGTTCCAACTCGTAAGAACCAAGAACTGGTTTAGTTTTTTAGAAACAGACCGATTTCCGACCGCCAACTTCCGACTGGATCCCTCCCCTTCTTTTTTCCCTCCCAAGTTTTGTTATTACACGTTACAAGGATTATTTTTTCACCCGCTAGAATTTGTAGCGTACATTCTCAATTACAGACCCGAGGATCATCATATTATAATTTATAGAATTATTTATCGAATCGATTTTCAATCGAAAGATCTCTCTCAAATTCTTTTCTTAAGTTCATTTTTACGATATTCAAATTATTACACAGACTCGAGGAAAAAATTCATCGCAGAATCTTTCCACGTTGAATCGAATTTTCTCCGCGGGACTAATCGTTCATTACGTTCCAAAATACGACGATCCTATCCGAATTTCTATTCGCCACTCGTACAACATCGTCGTTTTCGAAACTTTATTCGCGAAGAAAAATTATCTCGTAATGATCAACGGTTCGATCAACGGCAGCGTTAAAAAATACGATCCGATTCATCGACCTGTCACCTATTGTATCGAGGAGAGAAGGATCGATTTTTGGCTTTTTCTCGAAGGGAGGAGGGACGAGATGGAAATTTCATCGGGATTTATTAGCCACGGGAAATCGACTGGGGGCTCGTAATGACCGAGGCATTACTAATGGGGCGTGAGGAGGGGGGCAAAAAAAGGGAGGAAACTGGCTGGCGGCGTAACAACGGTGATGCAAAAGGGAACAGAATGCCGTCAGGTGTTGGACCCCATAAATCACGCCGCGTACCCACCTTTCTCTCTTGGTCTTGGTGGTGACGTGGCACGCCGCGCCGTTTCGCGCCACGTTCAATCGCCACGCCGATCAATTCGATAAATAAAACATGCAACCGAGTATGCAACGGGCCATCCCCCGTTTCTTTCCTCGATCATCGCCGTCTTGATCCAGCCCAACTACGTGTCCTTCCACCTCACGCGATTCCAAATTTGAAATTCGATCCCCAATTGCGAGAAAAACACGTTAACGATATTATCGATGTCCCCTCCGCTTTTTAATTCATACAATTTTCTACTTTTGCTACGAGGAATTTTATTCTACGGAATTTCTCTTCGTGGAATTCTTCTATCTCTTCTACTTCTATTGTTTCCTCGACTTTTTCAAATTTTCACGCGCAATACGCATTCTCGAGAAAAGAAAAAGGAGAAGAGAGAAGAATGGAGATAATTTCACCAGCGTCGACTTCGTCCTCCATCATCCTCCGCCACGAAATTGCTGATTTAACGTGGCCTATGAAATATCCCGTTCCGCGTTTCGCCAACGGCGCCCTAATGTAAATGTACGATAACCACGATAGAAAGTGTCTCCTCCCTCCCCCTCTCTCACCCTGTGCATTCACCGGACCCCCGTTGAATAGAGAGCAGACGCTCGTCCCCGTAAATAGGCTCGCCGTGATACATTCTCCGCGTTTCGAATTCACCAAGCTGGAGTTTCGTAAATTTCGTCCCGATCTTTTCCCCTCCGATCTCGCAGTAAAAATAATATAATCTCGATACGTAACCGAGCGAATGACCGGTAGCGTTTCAAGGAATCGGCGATAAATCGCGTGCGATCGGTCGCTGCGAGCCTCCGTCGCGTCCGTCATCGATCAGATAAACCATCGTTGCGATCGTATCAGGTGTGTGTGTGTGTGTGTGTTATGCCCGCAGGACGAAAAGTTTCGTCGCCCTCGATCCCCTTCCCTCCCATCCACCATCCTCTTATCTCGAGCGTGATTTTTAGCGGGGCAGCACCGTGGGTAATTACAAGGCGTTATGAGGCATCGATGCGAGCCGCGGCCTCGTTATAAATCAACAAGGATTGAACGAGCGAGGCTCGTACTCGAGGGAGAGGAGAGATAAATCACCGTGCCCTGCGTTTATACGTAGGTGGGAGGGGGTTTAAGGAGGAGGAAGGTTTCGAAGGAGAGGGTTTTCGCGTTAATTCGTCCGATTAACCGATTCGCAAGGTTGGCGTGGGTCGGTTTATCGGAGGGGGCGATACGGTGGCATTGTTCGGGCATAATTAGATCGTTGGCCCGGCCGGATCCTCGGTGTATTTATTGCCTTCTATGCGCCACGCTGCAGGTGGTGGGCTCTCGCGTGTGTGCGAGCGCGAAACACGGGGCCCGGCCACGGCAAACGGCAGGCGATAACTCAGCCGGCAGGTATATAATTATCAAACTGCGTAATTGTTAATTATTGTGCCATTGTTGGCGGCCGGTAATTAATGCGGTGCCAAACTCCCTCCAAACGTCGTCTCACGCGATCTCGTCCGATTGATCGGCTCGGCCGTTCCCCGACCCTGAGCATGGAAAAACGGCCGTTTCCGATCTCGAAGGGGGACGGCTCTTCCGCCGTTTCTCTCCAACGAAAGTCTTCCCAAAACTCGGGCTCGCTCTTCTTCTTTTCGAACGACGAACACGAAAAGAAAGGGGTAAGATCAAAAAGAAGGCGAATGGTGGTATATCGTTCTTTTACTTAATTAATTTCTCTCGATAAAGGTGTTAAAGAAAAATCGAGTCACCGATTTTTTAACCGTTGCATCGCAATTGTTATCCTCCCGATCATCATCGTTCACTTTATTACTTTCAGACGCGCTATGTTTCGCCGTTGTACGAGTTTTCGCTCATCGGCTCTCGATCCGCACGCGGTGAAGCCGAAAAATAGATGGGGTCGGTGGGCGGGCGGTCACGATCGATCATTCCCCCTAATTAATTCATCCGTCAATTAGTAACGGCGCCGCTACGTGTGCGTGGAACCGCGCCTTCCTCGGAGAGATCTGGCCGCGCGCGGTTGAAAGAAGCGGGCGAAAGAAGGAGAAAAAAAAGAGGAGGAGGAGGAGGAGGAGAGGAGCCACCGCCACTTGGAGAATTTAATTAAACCGAGGGAGGGGGCGAGGAGGCGATACAAGAAGGCTGCAAGAAAGAAGGGATTCGGCGCCTTCGCTCCTTCGCCTTCCCTAATTGTTCCGCCCGGTATAGCGACGAAAAACTTAGAAAGCCTAACTTTCTCCCTCTTTCTTTCCCAAACCCGTCTTTTTTCCTCTTTCTTTTAGTTGTTTAACGCTCTTAAGACGCGTGCCCCTTCCTTCCTTCCTTCCTTCCTTCCTTCTCTTTTGAATTTGTTCCACACCGTTGGCAAAGTTCGCTCAAGTTCTTTGCGACATTTCCTATTCAAATCGGTCCCCGATTTGCCTCGCTCTCTCCACTTGGCGAATCTTTCTCGCTTGCCAAGTCTGTCGCTATAAAAGTCATTCGGCCGGGTTAAAAAGGAATGCGTATGAATCTCGTTGTCGGTGGTGATTTGCGAGTAAAATGTTGCGAACGTTGCCGTTTTCCTTTACTTTTCCACGCTTCTACTCCCCGATGGAAAATTATTTTTCTCGATATAAACGATACACACACACACACGCACACACACACACATATATCGTACACGTTCCTTCTCGACTCGCGGTTCGACGATGTATTTTTAACCGTTCTTCTTCTTTCTTCCGTATTTCACAACGTGCAACGACGTATCCACGATAATGCACCACTCGGACATCTCGAAAGTTTCGATCCTTCTCCTTCGTATCCTTGCGACAAGGTGGAAGCTTGAATTTTTAACGCGTATCGCTTAACGCGTGTCGCGGAAAGATTTTCTATCCCGCCTCGATCTGGAAATCGTTCGATTCCTCAACTCATCGACTCGTTAAAAGAAAAACGATCGGGAAACAATCCTTTCTATTTTATTTATTCTAAACGAAAAGCGAAAACTATCGGAACGAACGGAGCACGTGTGCAACGCACAGCATTAAAATCTAACTAATCCGTGTCGAGGGCTCGTCCATTCGATCGAAGTGCGGGGCGAGCGCAGTTTTTATCGACAGCCCGGATAATTAATTATCGTTGGATGGATATTACACCGGTATACCGAGCGCCACTCTATTTTCCCATCCGGATTACAACGCAACAACTGCCGGAAATAAATCACACCGTTTTCTGGCCGTGGTCATTAGTCATTAGACCGTCGCTTATTACAATTCCCTCTCGGCTGGATGCCGGCTAAGGAATTCGATAAATTATAATTAGATCACCGGGGAACAAGGGGACCAGGCTTTGCAACGTCGATTCCGACCACTTCTCTCTCTCTCTCTCTCTCTCTCTCTCTCTTCACCAGATATAAATCACTATCGTGGTATTAAACACCGGTGACCGGCTACCGGTGACCGGTAAAGGCTTCTTCTCCGCAATAGAAGCGGATCTTCCTTTTCTCGGCCGAGATCGGATCGGTGCCACCTCGTTACCACTCGCCTCGCTTCGACGTCCCCCCTTAATTGATTTGAAAATTGCGACTCTCGAGGTGAGGAAGAGTAATCCTCGCAACCGTGATGATACATCGTGTAACAACAATATTTATTTAATTACTTTCTCGAGTTTCATATTCTCGGGACTGAGACCTTGAAATTACCCCTGTCTCGTCGTTAATTGTTTCATCGTGACCCGTCGAGGGAATCGAAGGAGGTCCATCCGATTTTGATCAATCCTTGGAAAGTAAAAAAACGGATAATTGATCGGAGGATCCACTCGATTCGACTCAGGCATTAATCGAATGCAGATTAAAGTTCGCATCGGCGGGCGAAATTAGTTTTCACCGCTAACAGCATCATCGGAGGGGGGAGGGGAGGGGAGGGGGGGGGGCTGCGTGACACGTTCATAAAGTCGGAGCAAAAACGAACGAATTTGGCGCGGATCCAGCTGCCTCCATCGACCTTTTCCATATAAATCACGCGTATCCCTCCGCGATATCGGCAAGGGATTTGAAACAAACAAAAAAAAAAAAAAAAAAATAGAAAAAAAATGAGAGAAGTAAAAGGAAGAGAAAGAAGGAAAAATAAGAAAGGAGAAAAATAATAATGAACGAACGCACGAGGTGTATATAATATCGGATCAAACACGATCTGTCGTCGTTGGAGGTATATTTCTCCAATGAATCGAAACGATCGTTCGCTACGCTTGAAAGAGAAAAGGAGCCAAGGATAATTTGAGATAAATATCGGCGCCGAAATATATATTTTCGAAAGATAAAAGAATAAAAAGGAAACAATCGCAACTGGTTGTCTAATATCGAAGAAGAAGGGTCGGTAACCGTCGTATATCGGCGCAAGAACATTCGAGATGACTGGTTCCATCCACTATGCATAGATCCACGGTTATACGAATCTCATTTTCCCCTATAGCCACCATAGCTTCTCCTCTGACCGAGATAAGCCGTGTACTCGTTGAATCCTTAAGGATGCGCGTCGATGGAGGGGAGAGGGATAGATAAGAGGGGTCTGGATCGTTTCGAGGCATCCCAAGGCACGTACGTCGAAACACACGGCCTCGTAATATTAATAGCGCTCCTCCTCCTCCTCCTCCTCCTTCTTCCAGATCTATCCAATTTTCCTCCACCCGTTAAACGTTCCACGTTTTTCGTCGACGATTTCGAACCAACTTCGATCGAAAAGTATCGAACGAATCCTCCTCGATCGATCGTCTCGCAATTATTTCACCGACGCGATTCGGGGTGTCGTTCTCTCAATGTCCATTTTCCGATTTTGTCGATTGGGCTGTTAAAAAGAAAAAAAAAAAAAAAAAACTTAGGATAGAACTCGAGGATGGAACTCCGGTTCGTTGTCTCCAAGTTTGCCGAAGTTTAAGTTTCGAAACGATTCGATTATCGAAAAGCATCGAAACTCGGGGATGGATTCGTACATGGATTGGATCTCGGTTAGTGGATTAGGGCAGCGCATCGTTTCGAATTGATTCAGGTCACGGGAATCGACTGGATAATTCCTCCGCTTTCCGTTAATTCGCCGTGAATCCTATTACATAGATCGAAAGTTTTAATTGCATTGTGGCGAACTTTCCACTCGAAAGGATTCACGTGGAGCGTGGCAATTTCAAAATTTCCTCCCCCAACTTTTCCTTTGGACGGCTTCGATCATCTGTTATCCACTTTCGGGGGGAAGGGAAAGGATGGAGCCCGTTTCGCCTCGTCCTGAATTTGTTTTCGAGTTTTCGTTCGGCGACCGACCAACCGAACTCCTCTCGACCGAATTACTTTCTCCTACGTTGATTGCACAGAACGGAAAGATTCGAAGATCGAAAAGGTTGGTGGTACGAGTTTTTGCGCTTCCACGAGGAAGGTAAAAAAAAAAAAAAAAAAAGAAAAGAAAAATTAGGTCTCCAGCTTTTCCAGAATGTTTGAGAATGCGCGGCGAGCGCATCACCACGCGAACGATCCATCATTCCGCGTCACCGGTGCGCCATGCTACGCGCGGCCCGGCATAATTTGTTCGCTCGATTAGATATTGAAAAGTTGTAAACCCGGTCCGTCTGGTCCACGAAAGAGAGAGAGAGAGAGAGAGAGAGCGAACGAGCGAGATACTTAATTCGAAGAGAGGTGAAAGAGAAAGAGAGATAGATACGTCCACTCGGTCGCTTCATTTCGATCACGATAGCGAAGATTGGATCTCTGGAAGGTGTTCGTAAAATAATCAACTTCTGGCCGAGATAGCGCGAGAATCGAGCCCCGAGAATCTCTATTTTTCCCTTATTTTTCTTTGTAATCTTCGAGACACTTTGAGAGCGAAATAAGACAGGCGGATATTTAAAAAAGATATCCGGGAAGGGGAGAGAGGTTTATAAGCAAGCAAGATCGATCTCGATGCCGCTACCTTCCCGAGGGGAAGCAGCACGAGTGCGTAACCGCGGCGCAAAAAGTTGGGTGGGCCTCCATTGTTACGTTGCGGGACGCTCGTTTCGCCGGTCGATGTCTCTTCGACTCATCCAATTAAACGTCCGTCCAAGTCGAAAGAAGAAAAAGAAATTGGAGAAAGGGAAGAGATCGATCGAGGAACAACGAAGATCGTGGAACAACGCGTGGAACTTTTCGAAAATATTATACACGTCCCTTCTTCTTCTTCTTCTTCTTCTCGAAAAACGATCGATTTCCTATTCTAAACATGGAATCTGGAAACGAGTTCCATTACATATTCGATATACACGAGAGGCTCGATGTATGTACGCGTAATAAAGCCGGAGAAGAGAGGTCGGAATTCGAGAGGACGCGAGATGAAGGAATTCATCAAGCGTTAAAAAAGAAGAGAGAGAGAGAGAGAGAGAGAGAGAGAGAGAGAGAGAGAGAGAGAGAAAGGAAGAAACGTCATTCGATCGTGCCTTCTCTGCCTTCGCTCCTCTCTGGTGTCTCCGCGTTTTCGTCCACGATTCTCCGGGGTTACGAGCAAAAACCAACATCGTCCTCCTCCTCCTCCTCCTCCTCCTCCGTCTCTTTGAAATAACGCTGCGGTTTATCTGGAAAGCGCGATCGAATGGTATCCCATGGAATGGTTGGAAAGGTTTTAAAAAGGCAGGGGACCGGATTCAACACGCTTGACACGTGTTACTCTCTCTCTCTCTCTCTCTCTGTCTGCGAACGAGGCCAAGGAATCGAGTTATCGTAAAGTTCCTCTCCGCAGCCCTTTCAGGTACAGATTTGCTCGATATTTCGCCGGATGTAATTAAAAATCGGACGTCCCCTCGGACGGGGAGGATTTCGATGGATTATCGAATCGACGGAATAGGCGGAGGCGAAAAGGGGGGGATCGTTGCTTTCATCTCCGCGTCGAGATTGGCCTCACGTTCACGTTGGAGGAGGAAACGGCGATCGCGAGTAAACACTGCAGGATTCGTGGGGACCGGATAGGCCTTGGACGGGCATACGGGCCCATCCGTCACCCGGTGACACCGGACCCGATGCGTTTTTGCCTCCCTCCCTCGGCCCCCTCTGCCCGACTTCTGATCCGCCGCATCCTCGAAACCGACGGGAAAAAATTCACCGCGATCCTCGCCGGGATCGTCGATCCCTGAAACGCGATCGCTTCCCCCCTCGCCACAGTTTTTACTTCACTCGGGAAAAGGCGTCTTTCGGCAAAATCCTTCGTTCACCGTTCGAAGACACGGTCTTATATCTATATTTCTCTGTGTGTCTTTCTTTTTCGTATCTTTTTTTTTTTTCTTTTTTTGACGCAGAAATATTTATTCTACGAAGAATTTCTCGTTGAGGAATTTCCCTTTCCGAGAATCGTTAAAAGTTTCTCGAAACAACTTTTGCACTTTTGTAAATGCTTCCTTCTCTCGTTTCTTGGGACGCGGATGTATTTTATTCCATACACGGTTTGCTTCGTGAAAAATATTCGTCGATCGATCTTGCCCCTGATTATATTAATCGTCGAAAAAATTTCTCGAAACTTAGCTTACTAATTTATACATTTTTCACGGAAAAATGAGGGAGAAGAAGCGTCCCCCGTTTGGAAGATGGTAAATGAAATTTGGCAGAGCGGCGATGATCGAAGTTTATTTCACGGTGGGTGACACAAAGTGGCCGCGTCACGGTTCGCGCGGGCAGCAAAGGCGCGTTGTACGATGCCGATAATAGGAGCCGGCTTCGAAAAGGATCCCGGGCCCAAATGGGACGTCCCTGTTCCACGGCTTATCGGTTGATAAGCGTTGCGACAAAAACGAGATGGAAAGGGGGGGAACGGCCGCTAATCCAGTTTTCTGCGAGGCTTGATTGCGCGACACCGCCCACCCAGACCCTCGTTCCGCGTATCGTCCATCTCGAATGCCCGCCCTAATTAAAATACTCGCTTCCCTTTTATCCCAATATTTCCTCTCCTCGCCCTCTCTCGCCATTTCCTCGTTATTTCGATTATCGTTATTTCGAAATGCGAGGCAAAACAGTTTGCCCGAGGAGCGACAGATCGACGCGATATTTAAGAAATAAAATATCGCGCGCGCGTTGGAATCATCGAGATTTAACCGAGTTTCAAAATGCGGTCAAAGAGATCGGTGGTGGATTATCGAGAATTTTTTCTCCGCTCGTTCTTCGATCAACTTCTCCTTTTGCTGCTATCGTCGTTGTTTAATGAGAACGTATAAGAAGATGAAATCAAGTCAAATATTGATCGATCGTTTCGACTCTTTGCATTTCGATTCCAGCCAACGTGTATCTCAACGTGTATTTAAAGTTAATAAGGTAATACACCTGTCATTAGGGAACTTGTGATTAAAAATATCCAACGTGTAGAATAAATATATTCTCTCTCTCTCTCTCTCTCTCGAAACGTGACGATCGATAATAGAGACGAAACGATGAAAGAGATGTAAGGGTTCGTAAGGAAGAGGAATAATGATCGATCGAGCTAATCGCTTTACATATACGCATTTTGTATATACGCGCGATAACGAACGATCGTCGTCGTTCGTCACCAACCATCTAATCGAAGGCGTGACTAATTAACGGCGCGTTTAGACGCGCGAGGCGGCTTCGTCGCCCGACCATTATCTCCATATTTATCCGTTCGAGTACTAACGAGGCCGATAATCGAGAAATTCTTGCACGACCACGCATGCAAAGTCACCACGCCAAGTCGGAACGGAACCCCCTCCCTTTAACAACGCCACGATTACCCCCGCGTTCAACACGGAATCGACGTTACTTTCGGCCGCGACTAATTACTCGCCGATTCCGTTAAACCTCGCCTCGATTACGTTCAAATATCCAAGTATCGTGCCGGTCCAATCGCGATTACGATCGGGACGAGCGAGCAATTTCGATTCGTGGGTGGGTCGCGCGCAATTTTCGATTCAATTAGGTTAACGGCTCTTAATCGGAACGGTTGGCCACGGTTACGTTGTTTCTATTAATTTTTACTCCGTACGCGAGATTCATCCATAATAAAAGGAATAGGCAATATTCTCGCGAATACTCGCTCGTATTATATCTCGTAATTCTCGCGGTAATTTTTGGGGTAATTTCGGCGGGGATCGGATCAGACCATTTCGTTTCGCGGATGTTGTACTCGATTCAAACGTCCACTCGAGTTTAGAAGTGGATCTTCGATCCACAGATATTCTAGATATTCCAGATATCGATTACAACGGATTTAATGGATATGGATACTCGAGTCTGGAGATCTTCGTATGGACGTCGACTGTAGTGGACATTCGTCCTTGTATAAATGCCTAATATAATTCGAGTTTAGAGATTTTCACAAGAGAAACTTCACACCGATTATGAAACCTTTAGCACGGATGCCTATCATCAGTCGAATCCAAAAATTCCTCCTCTGAATTCGTAATCGGAATTAGGAACGAAAAGATAACAACGGGATAATTCTGAGAATGCGTTTGCGAAAATTACTTTGCGACGCGTCGCGCGAATTATTGACCCAGAATCTCGCTCCTCTTCCCTCGCGAGAAAAACAGCGTGGCGCGGTGAGTCTCGCCCCATCTCTCGCGGCTTTATATAACTTTGATACAATATATATATATATGTATATATGCGGTCTGTGTGCTCGACTCATTACGGTAAGTCACGACCGGCTTGACTCCTTTAATCGAAGGTTAAATCGTGCCGCATGGCTCGCCTCGATGTCTGTATTTTATTAACGCGCGGCGGCCGTGAACGAGGGTGGTTGGGCGGAGAGAAGCTCGCCTGTTCGTCCGAAATTTCTGATTCGCCCGCGGCTAATCCCTCTCCGGCTAAAAATCCAATTTTCCGATTTTATTGTCAAAATTTTATCGATCATTCGTGATTCTTTTTTTCTTTTCGATTCTTGATATATAATATAGGTTTCTATTTTTTTTTTTTAATTCCACGGTATGAGTGAGTATCTTCGGTTATCGTTCGACAATAATCTTCGCCGAGTTTTGCCAAAGTTTCGAGTGGAAGTTTTCTATCGTCTCAAGCCCCGAGTTGTAAAAGTTTCAACAAGGGTCTTGTGTACACGAGTTATGACGCGTCTGCATACAAATTTACCATCGTTCCCTTCTTCAGGATTTTGTTAAAGATTATACCTTGTACGGTTCACAAGTATTGCCCTCGAACGAATCTAATTATTAATCATTATCGTACGCTCGCTCAATCATCTTTCCAACGTTCCTTCCCAAAGGATCGAAGACTGATCGAGAAAGGAACCTGCTTTCTCCTCGAGATCGGTAACGCATCCACGGAGCGAGAGACACGCAAGGCCCATTTTTCGAGGATCGGTAAGAAGGCAGATCCTCGGGTTCGCGATCCCCCCGCTAGATCGTGCTGCGTGCCGCACAGGCCCAACCTGCCCACCCGCCGTTGCCTGCCTTATCGGCCAGGAGTTAGCTCGAAGCGGGTATGGAACGGGCCCTCCCTCCCCTCCTTCCCCCCCTCCCCGGTCGGAACCGGTTTTGCGCGGGGCGTGCACGGCGCAAACACATCTCTCGGTGGAGATTTGAATTTCACCGCAAACAGCGGATCCTCTTCCTCCTTCTCGCCGCCTCCTTCGCCTTTCTTCTCTTAAGCTTCTCGAGAGAACGAGGGTAGGCCCGTTCATCTTTTCCTCCTGTGTTTTCGTTATATATATATATATATATACACGATCACACGCTCCGTGAATTTTTGGATTTCAGGCCCGCTTCTATCCGATATTTCGCTCCTTCCTTCCGCTATACGTTATTTTTCTAGCGTCTCTCCCTCCCTTTCCGAAGGAGCGAGTTGGGATTTTATCCTCTGGATGGATATTCGGAGTGAATCTGGAGGTGGAAGGAGCGGCGGAGATGTGATTGCGGCTTCTGGGGAGAGACAAGACGGGTCGCCTCGGGATTCTTTGGCCGGCGGAGTGTAAACGACACGCTCTTAAAATCTCACGCACGACAGGTGCTCCGGTGGCCACGCTGGGAGGGCTGACGCGTCCTCGAAATTCGGGCTCTCACACTTTTCGAGCATGCGCTCGTTAATCAGCCGTGGGGCCCTTCGGGTAACCTCCTTGCGGCCACTCGTTCCCACTCAAGGACCTACTTTGTCTCTTTTACCTTTTCGCTATCGACCGCCATCTCTAAAAATCTTGCCAAATCTCCTCGTATTCTTCGCCCCTTGTAATTTTTTATTTCAGCCGGGTAGTAGCAACTCTATTATTCCTCCTACCTTCATTCCTCGAAATTCAGAGACCTCTCCTTCGTACGAGATCAACTCGTTGAAAAAGTAATTGGTTAATTTCGAATAAAGTTTAACTTTAATCGCTTAAAGTTAAAACGCCTCGTAACTTCAATCAAATTAAATTTTCCCCATATTCCGTGCTCCTCTACTTCGCTTCGTACTTCCGTTCTGGAAACGAACAATCGTCACATCTCAAATTTCTCAAATTTCAGAGAGTCGTACGTTCCAGTCGTACCAAACTATTTCTCCACTCGTCAAACCTATATACTTTTCTCCCGCTCTGTACAAAATCGTCCTCCCCCCCACAACTCGTCTCAAATTTCTCAAATTCGGAGAGACGACTGTTTCCCGAAATGGACGAAAATGTTGAGCGGGATGGGAAGCACACCCTCGGCCAGTGGAAGCCACTTGGTGCCGAATCTGAGCGCAGCAACGAGCCGAGTTTAATCTGCGCATAATCGCGGTCTCGAGGAGGTCGGGCAGGTAGAGGGGGAGGTAGAGTTGGGTCCGGTAGTGGTCGTCGGCCCCTGGTGAGAGACCGCTCGCCTCTCCTCTTCTTCCCGTCGGCCTCTCTAAACTGGCGTGGAGGGTCGTAGGAGGCCCACGGAGTGGGACGGTTGCTCCGGGGGAATGGGGGCCGAGGGGGGGGGAGGAGAGTGAAGGGGAGGAGGGGCAGGCGACTAGAAACTAACGACGCGTTCGTTTGCCTCTCGAGCCAGCCGGCTAATCGCAACGAATTTTCGACCGAGCTCTCCTCGAGAATGTTAATCATAAGTCCGGGATTATCGGAATTCTCCAAGGACTTTGACGAATCGTTGACCCAGTTTCTCGAATTTCACTACACGCTCCCTCTCCCATACCGTCGAATTTTCGCTAAATCTATTTGGATTTCACTCGAAACGACGAAGTATGCTCGAGGCGATCGTAGAAGCGATCGATCGTTTTTTTTCTTTTCACAAGATGGCTCGATGGAAATCTTCTGATTATCACGTTTCTGATTAAGCGTTGCGAATTTACGATACGAGTAGGCGGCAGAAATGGAGAAAGATCATGCAAAGCGGGATGAATACACGGCTCGCTGTTTACGGCGTAGAACGAGTCCGCGGCCATGTTGGATTCCTCTCGCCGCTGTAGATCAAAATTATAAGGCGGAACAGCGCTTCGGGACGTCCGTTCGGGATCCTCGCCGCGATATCCTCTCCTTCCTCCTCATCCTCGCGCTCTCATCCTCTCGATCGAATGGAATGGTTTCGATCGGTTTCCCGAACACCTTCGAGAGATCCTGTTTCTCGCATCCCGCGCTTCTTTCTCCGACACCGCGAGAAACCATTCGAGGGTTCGCAGGTGGGGTCAGGTGGCGCATATCGCGTGTCGCTTTCCTACACTTGCTTCGTCATGTTCCACTCGAAAAGGGTGGGCTCGCCTCGTGGTTTCTCTACGGCCAGCTTTCGCCAGCTGGAGGGTTAGGAGACGCGTCGAAAACCTGTTCGAGTTTCACGCGTCGCGTCGCGTTGCACACGTTGCACACGCCAAGAATCGAATAGGATCGCTAGGGATATTGATTAGAAAACGATGAGATAAAGCAAACCTGGAATTCTCCTTTTGTCCATATTTTTCCACGTCCCTTGGAAAAGTTCAATATAAGTGTGATAGAAAGAGGAAAGGAAACGTCCATACGTCCACGTTCATTCGAAGATGGATCGACGAACGCGATTATTTATATAATAATAATTATTATTATTATTCTACGTTTGTTCCATCATTTTCAGAAATCTTACTTAATTGAAACGAAAAGCAAGCTGCGATCGTTTCTAACGACACAAATGGAATCGTTCCTTACCTTCGTTGTCCACCACGTTGTTGAAAGGAAGGTTTTTACGAAACATTCGGGATATCTCGTAGTCGTATCCCAAGGTTTTCTAATGCCCTCCGTCCATTAAGTTAACCGCGCTCACCGTTTCGAAGAAGCATAAATCACAGGTGAAGGCCTAGCCCGGGTGGTGAGGGGGAGGGGAGTGGAATACAGGTAACGAGCAATTAACAATGAGCCTGTTGTTCGACTTTTACTATATATATATATATATATTCGTTCATTCCCGTGGGATCGATAAGTTTCTCTCGGCGAGAACGCAATACCTGGCTGTGATGTCTCCGCTCCAGACGAAATTGTTGCAATTAAGGTGGGAAGTTTGCGCGAAATCCTGGATGTGGAAACGTTGATAACTAATGGCCGGGCACGTCTCGCACGGGGCAATTAACCATCGAGCAAAAATGCCGCCGAGAAAGGTGCACCTTTTTCTCCTAATTAACCGTGGTGGTGGTGGTATATGTCCCCGTATATTGGTTAATTGGACGAGGATCAATTACGCGTTGTTACCAATTAGTCTGGAACGGGGGCATCTACGTGTATTGGAGAGAGAGAGAGAGAGAGAGAGAGAGAGGGAGAGGGAGAGGGAGGGAGAGGGACGAGGTTGGCTCGGTTTTCCAAGTTTTCCAAGCGCGGTGAAATTCATGGGTGTCGTGCCGTGCAGTACAGAAGTTTCGATATAGGAAACAAGTGTCCATCCGGTGCGCGCGATTCAAATCAGATCATGAAAGCGGGGGATGATGAATTTCGAGAAGGAAGGGCTGGCCTGTATCGTGCCGTACAACAGATGCTGCTGTTTCCGCTGTCGAACACGCGGTCCTGTCAAAAATATATGCCGAAAATCCGTGACTCCGGTTTTTTCCCCTCCTGCGAACCTCTGCGTTTCTCTCTCTCTCTCTCTCTTTTTTTTTTTTCTAGTATCTATTTCGTAATCGATCTGCTCGACACTCGACCACGTAAAGTTAATCCTTCGTCCACCTTATATATATATATATCGTACATTGTACAGTGACCACGACGCGATACTAATCTCTCTCGCGATTTTCAATTCATCGCTACGAATGGCGAAAAGTGAATCGATGAATCGCGATCGAATGATGAAAGCATCGAGCATCGTAAAATGGATCGATATAATATGGATCCGTTTTCCTTTTCGAAGAAAAAGAAAAAAGAGACAAGAATTCGAATTATTATTATTACGATCCGTTCTCGTGGAGGAAAGAAACACAGGAGGAGAAAAAAAGGAAAAGAGAGGACGAAAAAAGAGAGGAATCCGTGCTCATTCCCGCGCCATCTCCCGCGTATTTGTAAACAACAGTTCATCGAACGTGGTGTTTGCTCGAGACCGGGGATCGCATTCGTCGCTCGAGCGGAATAGCAGCGCATCTCTTCGAACGACGTCGAGGTGGCTCGAGGGAAGGATGGGTCTAGTAGGGCCCCGCTGCCATTTCTCCATGCAGCATCTCCAACGAGCATCCAACGGTCCATCCAGCAGGAGGGGAGGGGAGGGGAGGGGAGGAAAGGGAAAGGAGAGGGAGGGAGGAGGGAGAGCGGTGCCTGCGTCTCCTCCTCCCCCCCTTCCCCCCACCCCCTCCTCCTCCTCCTCCTCCTCCTCCTCCTCCTCTCTCCACACTTTGGCCGCCCGACCGAGCAGACATCCTGGACCCCGGCTCACGGGCCGTGGTGTGCCGCCTTCCACCTAACTGGCGTTCCACGGAGTGGCCAGGTGAGGCCGGCCACCTCGAGTTATCTCGAAGACACCTTAGAAGAGATAGGGCTCAGCCACGGAGGTGGGTTCCAGGCAACAATGACGCCCAGTTGAACTCGGCGAGTCGCCACGCTCTTCGTGCTCCTGCGAACGCGGCCCCTCAACCGGTGTCAACCAGCCTCGGTGTCCACCACGTTCTTCTCTTCTCCGCCGAAACTTGCCGAACGTTAATACGAAACGCACCGACAGGTGCTTCTTCTCAAGTGGTGAAGTTATCCAACTACTGCGTACTCTCCGCTCTTGCGGACAGAGACAAGAGAGAGAGAGAGAGAGAGAGAGAGAGGGAGGCAGGGAGGGAGAGAGAGAGGCGAGAGAGAGAGAGAGAGAGAGAAAGAGAGAAAGAGAGAGAGAGAGAGAGGATCTTGGAACAAGAGGCGGGAGAAGAAGGAGAATCTCGAGGAGAAAAAGCGAGAGAGAGAGAGAGAGAGAGAGAGAGAGGAAAGGGAACGACGCTTTTCGAGCAGAGCGAGCGTTTCTCGAAATTTCTCGAGGAAAATTTCCTTTCCCCTCCCCCCCGAGTACTACAGCTGGCGTTCTGTGTGGTCGAAAGGAAGGAAAAAGAATAATAACGCTTCGATTTTTTTTTTTTTTTAACGCGATTCCATTCGTGATCCCCCTTCCCCCTCGATACGTGGATTTTTTTTCCTTTGTTCCTTTCCCTCGTGCGCGTCTCGCAAAGTGAACGAATAACGGAGTAACAATATACATCGTGGAGGAGGATCGCGATGTGATCCGGTCGCTCAGAGTTCTCTCAGTGTTGTTCTGTTTATCCGTTCGTGACAGTTTGGGGAGGGGGGGTGGGGCGGGAGGGGGGGCGGGAGAAGAAGGGAAGAGGTGAAAAAAAGAAAAAGAAAAAAAAAAAAAAACGGAAGGAAAATGTGCGAGTGCGGTGACGAGTGTGCCGAGGACACGATGAACTGGCAATCGGTCAGACGTCAGACGGGTGATCTGTGAAATTTCGTGAAGATTGTCCCGTGAAGTTGGCCGAGCGATCCATCCATTGGACGTGGTGTCAGGAAAGAAAGAAAGAAAGAGTAGAGAAGAGACGAGAAGAGAAGGGAAGAGAAGAGAAGAGAAGAGAAGAGGGAAAGAGAGAGAGAGAGAAATAGAAAGGGAGGGGAAAAAAGATAAGGCGCGATAAGAGTCGAATTCAGGTGAAGAAAATTCTAGCCGATAACGAGCCTCGACCACCTGAGATGGCCACCCTGGGCCTCTCCAAGGTCTTCATACTGGACAAGTATTTTACGGAGCTGCAAAAGTTCTGGGAGACCGAGAAGAAACTTCAAGGTACGCCACTGGGCATCGCTCTCGATCGTCCTTTTCGTTTTGAGCGCGTCGAGTCGTGTTTTCACGGACGTTGCACGATTTAAATGCGACATACCCGGCGAGCGGAGGAGAAGGAGGAGGAGGACGACGACGACGACAAGAGGAGAGACGAAAAATATGGTCTCTCCTCCTCCTTCTCCTCCTCGTCTTTTACGAATTTTAAATAATTCCCTTCCCCCTCCCCCTCCCCCTCCTCCTCCTCTTCCCTCTCCTCCCTTCCCCGTCTCCGGAAAGGAAGAAACAATTCGAAACGATTCGAGAAACGAGGTTTAAACATCGCGCCGGCGGATTTACCAGAAGAAGTAAAAATCCGCGCGGATTAAGAGCGTTATTTTTTAATGGCCCTTAAAAAGTTCCACGCGTAGAGTCGTTTGAACGATCTTTCTCTCCTTTTTTCTTTTTCCTTCCCCCTCCCCTCCCCCCTGCAATTTCATTCTTGCTTCTCTCATTCATTCTTTTACGCGATCGTCAAAGCCCCGTTCCGCCTTTATTCATCGCTCTGTTCAACGTCCGAACCGTAATCAAGTTACAAGTGGCTTTGCCCTTTTACTGCGAGCTGCGTATCCTACTTTTTGCGCGTCGTGCCATCGTCGAGTCGCTGTCTTCCTCTCTCTTTTTTCTTTTTTTTTTTTTTTCCTTTTAACATCATTTCACACGGGACGCGGGTGAGAAATTGGGCGAGGGGCGCCGCGTGGAATCGGCTACGCCCCTGAAAAACCGAAGAACCTCACCGGGGGCTGTGGCTCGGCAATCGTACGAGCCAAGTTTTACCTGCGTTTTACAGTTAAAAACAGTCGTCCTCCTCCTCCTCCTTCTCCTCGCGGTTTCTCCGCCTCTTGATTGCCTGTGCGCTGCATTCTTATCACCGGACCGACAGGTTGGAAGCCGTGGAAACCAGGAGAATTTTCCTATTACCCGTTACGGTTTACGTCCCACCTTTCCTGTCATTCGTACCTTTGAATCGGCGTTTGCTTTATTAACTCGTTCGCTCCGGGGAGGATGCTCGTTAAAAGATTCATTAGAGGAGGTTGCGCGCGAGAAAACGTGTTTTTCCGTACGAGACGCCTCCGTGCATCGGGACGTCTTTACGACTTCTTTCAACTTCCCCTCCCAACCGTCCTTTTCCTTCTCTCTCTTCTTTTTTTTTTTTTTTTTTTAAAGAAAGATTCCCTTTTCAAGAAATGTTTTAATGCCCGTCTCCCTTCTTCCTGTTTTTCCCTGTACCACTTCTTCCCTCGCGACAACAGAAGAGTCGCGAAAACATCCCTCGCGTGTGCACGCGCATCTTTTTTCGCTTAGAATTCCCTTTCGTTCTATTTATTTAGAGAATTTATACGTCGCGCGTAATTCGCGTCACGTACGCGTAATCTCCTCGATGCGACAGGGATTAAAATTTCGTGGCATTATTTCACTATTCTTGCTCGCGTAAATAAAAATACACGTATATATACACACACACACACACACACACACACGCAAGCATACACACTTTTTCGCATCCTTTTCGCGCATCGCCTTTTTTCCTTCATGGATCCTTTCCCCCTCGTACATTCGCGTTACAGCAAATATGTACGATCGTTTTCACGCGTGTGTCTGCTCGATTAATGAAATTTATTATCTCATCAGGCTTGATTCTCGTTCGCGATAGCAATCGTAACTCTTACTTTATACGTTTAATCCCCACCGGGCATATTGTTTCCTCCCATAAACCACGCACCGAAACATTAAACGCTTTATCATCGTTTTCACCCATCATTTCTTCACGCTGTTCGTTGAACGAACAGGAGGGGGAGAGGGGAGGAAGAGAAACGAGAGTCTCTGAATCATCGTCCGACTCCTTGCACCAACTTGCCACGATCCCTTCTCTCTCTCTCTCTCTCTCTCTCTCTCTCCTCCGCCGCCACCGAACTCTAACTCGACCTCTTCCCTCGGCCCTCTCGCTCTCACGCCCACGCATTTCCTCGCTCGCGCGCCTCGTTTACGCGGAACGAGAGCCTTACGGAGAGAAAGAGAGAGGGAGAGAGAGAGCATTCTCTCTTTCGTCTGAACCCGCCACACACCCGATTTCCGTTTATTATTATTATTATTATTAAGTAAGTCGAATCGAGTGATTGGCCAATCGAAATTGGCTCGATTGTTACCCACCGAACACGTGCACACGCGCTCCGCGACGTGTCAAATTTATGACCGTTCACATCGTCGAGATCGTGGCGCTGATCGTGGTCGATGCGACTCCAACGAGGGATTGGCGCCTCTCTTCTTTTTTTTTTTCTTCTTCTTCAAAATCCAATAGTAAAATTTTTTCTTCTATATAGGCTTGTTATATTTTTTTTATTTGATCAGGAAGATCTCTCTCTTTTCGATAAAATTATATATCTTTTCGAAAGGAATAATTCGCGCGAGGAAGAGATCGCGGCTCTATTTGGTTATTCTTTTTTCGTTTTTTTTTTCAAAATCTAATAGTAAAATTCTTTCCACTAAAAATTGTAGAATTGTATACGTATCATCTAGCAAGAATTTTTTCTTCTATACGTATATATTTTTCTTTCAAGAATTCAGAGGATATAATTCGTACGTTAAGATCCAGGAGCGTAAGGATTCCCTGAAAGAGGATTACGTCGATTAGTCGCCGAGGGAAGGGGGAGATACGGTCGCAGGGAATGGATTGTCGATTGCACGATCGCAATTACGAGGACAAAAGCGTTTCGATCTCTCGAAACGGAGCGAGATGGAAGGAGGGCAGGAAACGGTCACGCGGCCTCGGGCTTCGTAATTATATTTCTTGCAGGAAAAGCACGCATAATTGTCCCCGGGACGTGAGAGATCTTTCGAGATATCGTTACATTGTGCCACGTTGTATTCAGGAATTATCTTAGCCCGAGTAATTAGTAGTTTTTTGTTACGTCATTAAAGACCTCCGCGCCGATCCTCCAACCCTTCTTTTTCCTTCCTTCCTTCCTTCTTTCCTTCCTTCCTTCCTTTCTCTCTTTCTTTCGTTCTTTCGCTTCTTTTTCTTTTATCCCGCGATCATTAAACGTTCCCCGGCTCGCTTTCAAAGGACTTATCGGATCAGATAAGACCGATTTAAACCCCTGTTCTTATTATAAGAACGACCGTGTTACCAATCGTTCCAATCGATTTTTTCCCCTACGTGTCCCGGATAACTGGAATGCCTACGGATAATTTCATTCCATTTTTCTCGAAATTTTTCTTTTTTCTTTTTTTTTTTTCTTCGAGCCAACTCACGACTGGTTCGACATAATTCGATTCGCTCGTGCTCGCCACGTCCGAGAATACATCTCGAACACAGCCCGGGGCGTCGTTAACCATCGCTTTCTGGCAATCTCGAATGGAGGGGGAACGAGCATTCGTCCATCTTATTTCTTTCCTCTGACGAGTGACGATAAGGAAGCGAGAAAAAGGAAAAGTAGAAGATTGCAAAAAAACTTGAGTGTACGATCTAAAACTCCGATCGATCCCATTTCGATCGGAATCTATCCCCCAAAAAGAACCGTCTGATCTCGTAGGATATCCTTTAGATTAGATTGTTCTCTGATCGAAGGGAAAAAAAGAAGGGAGGGAAAATTAAATTCGAGAAGACGGTTAGCCTTCGATCTGCCTTCTCCCTTCCGATCCTTGAGCAGAGGATAACATCCTCGACATCCACGCGTTGAAAAACGCGTGAGCGTTTCGATCGATTCGTTTACGTGAAAGGCGACATCCTTTTCGAAGGAAACGGACTCCTCGCGGACTCCCTTGACCCATCTTCGAAACTTGGCGGAACGAAGCCGAGCGGAGGGGGGCTTTCCACGATTCTCTCTCGCTTGGATTTATGCGGGGCAACGGCCTAAGCCGAGTGTACCATCCGCTGCAACTGTCTCTGCTGCCTGTGCACCACGTGCCTCACACCGACGAGCGCCGATAAACACGAGCGCGCATTGTGCATAGGTGGCTAGCGATGGACTCGAGTCGCTTTCGTCCAATAGTTGTTTGCAAACGATCAAATTTATTTTCGATACTTTTCGATCACGATTTAATATCTCAGATTTTTTTAAATTACACGCAAATCAGAATGGAAATGTGTTGTATAATACGACGAATACGCATTGCGCGTAGACGGATAGCGATGGACTCGAGTCGCTTTCGTTCAGTGGTTTGAAAACGATCTTTCTTTTTCGAAAACATCGATCGATTGAATATTTCAGATTTTTAAATTTTAATGGGAATGGAAATGTGTTGTACGTAGACCAATACGAGCTCGCATTGCGCGTAGACGATGGCTAGCGATGGACTCGAGATGCGTCCAATGTGTGTTTCCAAACAATTTTTCTTTTCGAATATTGTTGAGTATTTAACGTTTTGAAATTAGATGTAAATGGGAAATTGGTCTCTCGTACGCCACGTGTTGTGCACCGATGAATACCAAACGTGGATAGACGGATAGCGATGGATTCGAGATGTTTGTCGGTTTTACAATTTAATATTTAAGTGTTTAAAATTGGAACGGGGCGGATGAAAATTGCAAAGATAGTTCGAGGACATTCGAGATCATTGAATATTTGAATATAATTTTAAAATCGGATATCATCCTTTCGATCGAAATTTTGCCTCGAATCGGAAGGAATATTCCGTTCCAAGCTACATAAAACCTTGAAGAAATTGCGTTTCGAAAACACTTAGCAGAAGATACATCCTTGATATGAGAGGGACGCATTTAGGATTTATCTGATCCTGAATTATAGAAGTTGATTAGGGGGCATAAATAGCGAGACATTAAGGACAATTTAGCCGGTGGATCTGGCCAAGATTGTACAAGCGTGTGTGCATAAATTGCGGAGTATTAGAGGTAGCCAGGTCACCACCTGGGGGCTATCTTCTAACTCTTTTTTGGAACCGTTCCCGGCATGTTGGCGTTACGTGGTGTGCCGGTTTAAATAGTGAATTCCAAGTTGTCGCCGGGCTAAAGAAGCGGCGAGTTTCGAATTCAACGCTCCACTTTTTGTTTTTATCCTATTTTAACGGAACACGGTCGACGGTTTTATATATATATATATAAACCGTGTGTGTATGTGTACGAAGGATGGTTTGAACGTACGCTAAGCGAGAGAATCGCGTGGATCGCAGCCTCGCGAACCTGCGCAACGATACATCGCGATAGCGTGTTCGTGGATATTTTTCTCCGTACAGGTCGGTTTTAAGTGGCGCTCATACCGAAAATCCAATCGTCGACTCTTCGTCTAGAAATTTAGTGATACTTTTGAAGCAGACAGCACAACCGCGGGAATAAATACGTGGATTCTTCGAACATTAATTCTTGAACGCGAATAAAAACACTCGATACGCGGGTCAAAAAGGATTCTTTCGATTAATTCTTGGCACGCGATAGATTTCTCCAATTAATTCCCCGTTTCAATTCCCCATTTTAACCGAAACGGAAATAAACGAAGCGTAATCTACGAATTAATCTCGAGCGTAATTCAATTTTACAGAAATAGCATATATCGAAATACCATTGTACGCCCAAATCCCTAAAATATCATCGCTCTGTGAAAACGTTAGGAGGGAAAAATCAAGGAGAAATCGTCGCGTTTCTCGATCGAACGTGACGTGTTTGCAACGATAACGCTACTCGGTCACACTTATTGGCACACTAAAGGCGTAAAGGGGATTATAAATTGAGCCGCACACGTGAAATTAACGCGTGTCGCATTTGTCCGCTTTAACACACCGATACGACGTTTTGTTTCTTCCTTTCGAACAAGCAGAGAGATTAGCAGGGATGGAGTTCCTCGTCGTGGATGGAGGAAGGAAGGGATTCGAGCGTTTAGGATATTTCAGACAGAGAGAGAGAGAGAGAGAAAAGAAACGCGGTTGGATTCGTAAAGTTTCGGTTTCGCCGCGATTTTATCGGCGAATTTTGCCGTAAAGTTTCGCCGCAGGAAACCGAGTTCGTACAATTTCGTACGTTTCGCTTAAACGCTTTGGCGTGTCCGGTTTTCTTAAATCTTGTTTACAAGCTACGCAACGCCCGAGCTTCTTCCCCTCGGAGCTTAAGCTCGCGTTTCGTGCCGCGTTTAATTCTGGCTCTCTGCCACTAAGGTAAGCGTAGCCCGTTCGAGGTTAAGTAAATAAGTTTACGTGTCTTCCAAGTTTACGGCCGTTCTCCACCTTTCTAATTTGTCGTGTTTCCGTCCAGTTTCGAAATGCATTTACATTCATTTCGGGGGCTGCCCCGGAAATGAAATATTTTTACGGCTTATTTTCCTTTGAATAAGTAATTGGTTGCCCGGAGAAATTAAATTAACTCGCGGGAACGAGTGGGAACTTTGAACAACGAGGGGAAACATTTTCATCTTCGTTCCCTCTTCCGTAAGAAATTGCGAAATCTAGCGAGATATTCGCCGTTATCTAATTAACCAAGAATTTCAATTCCAAGCGTTAATAAGCATTTGATTTGAAACACGGTCTTCCAGCCTCTTCCACGCGTGTGGACGTACCTTGAGGGTAGAGAAACAGCCTGGATCTGTTCAAGAAATCGTGAAATCTAGCGAGATATTCCCCGTTCGAATCGAATTAATCGAGGATTTCAATTCCAAATGTTAATAAGAACACGTGGTCGTGTGGACGATCCTTAAGGATAGAGAAACTGGATCTTTTCCTGTTCGAGAAATCGTGAAATCTAGCGAGATATTCTCCGTTATCGAATTAATCGAGAATTTCAATTCCAAATGTGAATGAATAAGTCCTGGAGGACAGGATCCAGCCTCTTCCACGCGTGTGGACGATCCTTAAGGATAGAGAAACAGCCTGGATTAACTCGCATCTGATTAGACCCCGAGGTCGAGCCTGCCTTTCTCGCATGCGCACACAAACGCACACAAATTCGTTCTCTTTCTTCTTTCGAGCCTCCTTTGTGTATCGACGCTCAGGTTAGCTGCCTCGTCGAGTGCGAGTTTCGGTTTCGCTCGAAAGGTCGTGAAAAAGGTAGCCGCGTATCTTTCGCGCCGACTTTCTTCCACTTCTCGGAAGAGTACACGCATTCCCAGGATCCGACGTCATCGGTTTTCGCGCGAGATAACGCACTGAATCGTCCACTGAAAATCCATCCTCATACGGAGAGCATCTTCGTCCGTCTAATCCTCGTCTAATAAACGACTTTTTACTCGATCGCGACAAACCACGACAAATATCGTCTTGGAAATACTTGGAATCGGAGGAATTTTACGTCCAATCTTCGCCGGTGAACGAAGATTATTTTTCAACACCGCGCTGGATAGAGAGTGGTGCTCAACAACTCTTGTTGATAATGGACGCGTTTGTCGACTCTCTCCCCCCCCCCTCTGAAAAAAAGAAAATTCGAATGTAATTGAAATTCGGATCGTAAGATGATTTTGTTTCGTTTTTGATGGTGGGAACACGCTGGTGAAAACGTTGGTGAAAAACTAGAGAAAATTTCCCCTTGCGCTTAATAAAAAGCCTGTAATTCTTCGTAGTTAACGTAGCTTTCGAACCCCCTTTTCTCTCTCTCTCTCTCTCTCTCTCTTTTTTCCAACCCCCTTTTCGAGAGGGTAAAACCGCCGAATTACAGGGGAGGTTGAAAGTTTCGCCCTGTTTCTCCACTCGACTGTTTTTCCGCGGCATCGTTCCTTTTTCCCACCCTCCCCTTCTTGGCATCCGCCAATTAAAATTTTCGTTCTATTTGCCGACCGGGGTTAGGGGGGAGGGTATAAAAAATTTCGATTTCGCGAGTGTTCGCCGGGAAAACGCTTTTATCCCCTTTTCCAGTCGCTTTTCTGCGACTGCTTTTCTCTTTTTTCCCCTCCCCCCCCCTTTTGTCCCTTTCTTTTTTCCTTTCTTTTTTTCTAAACTCTTTTTTCCACCATCCTCGTCGTTAGTTCGGTCTTTTCCAACGGTTGAAACTTCCCTACCCTGGCTCGATTACGGCGCTTTTTTTTTATCTGCCCGCCGCGGCTTTTCGACTCTTCGCGTTGTTGCGCGTTCATCGAGTAAGCAACCGCGTGTAAAACCGACTTACGCGCTGTTTCAACTTTTCCCGCTCGAAATCCTCGACGAATCCCTCGTCGATCTCCTATCTCCCTCTATCTTGTCGTTTTTTTCCTTCATCCGCGAATATTCGCGTTCAAGGAATTTCTCGTTTGCGCGCGAAAACGCGGTTTCTTCTTTTTCTTTTTGTATTACTTCGAACAGACGCGTTCGAAACGAGGAAGAGGATCGATCGATGGAGTAATCGTGCATCGATCCCCTTCCTCGAAGGGAACGAAGCGGAATGCGAGGTATTTCCCGTTCGATCGATTCGTCTTCGCCTTTTATCTGACCGGTCGCCGTGTTCGAACAGCCGTGTTTAAGATAGCCCTCCCCTCCTTTTCGATCCTCGCCTTTTCTTTTTTCTTTTTTTTAGTCTCTCGTTTTGCGTATTCATTCACAGGCAGATGATATCGTCGAAACGGATATCTTTCGCGATTCGATCGTGATTCGAGTACGAAATCGTGGATATATAACTTTTTTCTCGCGAAAATTAATAATAATAAATTTAAAAGAAAGAGATCACTTGTATCGCGAAACATCCTATAAATATAACTGTTACAATCGTTAAAAAAGATATTCATAACACGTTTCTGATATTCTCACGTACATCACATCTAATTCCCACGTTCGAAAAATTAAGCAAACGACCAATTCCCCATAGCGATCCATAAGATGTTCAACATCCTCTCGTTCGCACATTTCCTGCATTCGAAAACGCAGGTGGAAAAATCTACGTTTCTTTTCGCGGGATCGATCAATTCCAGGCCACGAATCCAGTTAGAATTGCGAACGAATCGCGATAACGAACGTCCGCTACTGTACCAGCTACGTGGCTCCCTGGCCGCGAATAAAAGAGGGAGAAGCCCCTCGTCCTTTTCCCCCCTCCTAATAGAGGAGGACCGGCTAGAAGACGATTCGTCGTTGGAGCGTTAACGCGAACGCGGTGTAGATGGAAGTGGCCGTGAGAGGAGAGGAAGACGAAAAAAGAACCTGTTTTTCTCCGAACGGGCATTCAGCCCCCGAAGGGTTGGTACCTGTTCGCTTTAATTCCTCCGCTGTCCCTCGTCTATATACCCCCCGTATACCTGCCGAGACCCTTCCCGTTTCGTCTCTCCCGCACGCATAAAGTCTTGCCAGTGGAAACAAGTCGTGCTCAAAGCTTTGAAACGACACGCCAAGATCTCAATCAATCGTCGAAGCCGATCACGACGATGATCTCGATCGCTCGACAACGACGTTGAAAGTGGCGGAAAGGATACGAAATATTTTTCGTCTCCTCCTCGGATTTTTCGGATCGCGTTCAAAGACACGACTCGTTTCGACTCTGCTCGATATGGCCGACCACAATGTTGTCGATCACTCGACAACGACACCGCGGAAAGGATGCGAAATATTTTTCGTCTCGCGCATTAAAAGACACGATTGAAGTTTCAAGTTTCTCGGTGGAATCGATCGGAGAATTTTTCGAAGAAAACTCGATAGGTCGATCGATAGATCGTCGTGAATATAAAAGCGTGGATAATTTTGGTCGTCGATGAATTCGGATGAAACGGAGGAGCGTTTAAAAATACATTTTTGACGAGAGTGTCATATATTTATACGCTGCCACGCTTTCACGCAGGGATCATCAACATCATCGCCCGTATCGGTTTCGACCGACGTCCATTCGTATCCTCCTCGATACGAAACATGCCCGTTCGACGAACCCGTTGAACGAACCACTGAACTTTTACCTCGTTGCGATAATACGAGCTGTGCTTTCTTTCCCGCCATTTAAACTCTCTTCGTTTCTTCTTTATTCTTTCAGATCTTCTCTTTATCTTCGCTTATCTCCACGATGTCGTGTCGTTTTTTGATCTCTCGTCATACTGTTCCTGTTTCTTTCTCTCTTTCCCCTCTTCCCTGTCTTCTTTGATTATCCTTCTCTCCCCTTCTCTTCGTTAGTTATTCTTTTTCACCCGTTTTCTTTGACCCTCTCCCTTCTTTTTTTTCTGCTATTTATTCTCTTTGCCACCACTTTCCTCCTCCTAGCTTTGATTTCATCCTTCTCAGCATCATCCCCTTTCTCTTTGCCTCTTTGCCAAGACTCAAAAGTCAAAATTTATCTTATCACCTTTTTCGCTTCTTCCCCTCTCTCGATATTTGCTCTCCTCCGTTAATTCCTCGTAATATCCTTCCTGCTTTCCTTTTTTTAATTCGAGTATCTATATATATACATATATCTTTGGCTGGTACGACCGGTTCTAATGGTCACTAACTTCCGGATACGAGATTAGTTTCGTAACTAGGCTCGAGGAAAATAACTTATTTAACGGCGGCTCGCGAATCGGCCGACGCGCGTTGCATTATTTACGCGCCGGCCTCTCAGACGGTGCGATCTGTATTCGACGTGGCTGCGCGATAATCGACATTCACGATCTTCGTAAAATGAGAAACGCAACAATTTCCATATCCGAACGAAATATCGTTCAAAAAGGAGGATCCATTGCGATCGAACTTGTACCGTGAAAATGGTAAAAAAAATCAATCAGAATTTATATATATAAATAAAGAGAGAGAAAAGTAGAAGCATTTTCCATTCTCGTGACGACACAAGCATATCGTGACGAAGCGTATTATTCCTCGTACGAGCGAAGAAAAAAGAAGATGGCGATTCGCGTAAAGATGAATGAAAATGGTGGCGGTGAATGAGCGGGAGGGTGGAGTCGAGGGAAAAGAAGGCAAGCGTAGGTAGGCGCTATGGTCGCTCGTAAATCTCGATTCCTCGAGCTCCGTCGCCCGGAAGGGAGTGATTATTTTTCGAAAGTCGCGCTTCCTTCTCTTCCTCGAACTGTTCGACGTCTCACCCTTTGGAAAACGAACGACCTTTTCTCTGCCCTGACGTTTCTCGCGGTTCCAAAAAAAAAAAAAAAAAAAAAGAGAAAGGAAAAGAAAGAAGCAAGAGAGAAAAACAATAGTAGTTTTTCGCGAGTCTCCACGAAAGAAAGAAAGAAAGAAAGAAAGAAAGGAAATGGCACCTTTTCCAGCCTCCGTTAGAAGGACCGTCTGTCTGTACTTAGCTTAGCTTTCTCGCGGGATCGCTCCCCTTTCTCGTGAATAACTCGCGAGGATCTCGCCTCGTAGACAGCCGTCCACCGGGTACCGTTAATCCAAGACACAATAGCGCGCGGAAACGAGGGGCGGAGAAACGAAAACGAGGGAGATCTGTCGCGCGGGCGTGAGACGAAGCACAAGTTGACAAGTGTGCCGGCTGTTCGTGGCCCGATCTCTTGATCGGCCTCGATCGACAGGTGTCTTTCACAGGGGCGAATTAACCGGGACTGGCTAGAGAATCCTGCCTTCTATTCTTTCTCTGATATCGGATCGAGGACGTACTTTACGTTTAATTATCGATGATGCATCTCAGGTTATGCCAACGCGCGCGTAAAAATTCATAGGAAGAATCCTCCGTTGTTGGGATTATTCCGAAAAAAGAAGAAAAGACTCGTTGTTAAGGCTCGTCCTAATTCGCCGCAGCTTGACATTAACGACCACGTGGACGAGGACAGGTGTTGTTGCTCGAGAGGCGCAACATCTTCCGCTTTATCACGGAAAAGTTGAAAAGCAGCTGTCAAAGGACCGCTTCCGCTTCCGCTCCGCATTTTTCTCAAGGAAGAATTAAATTCTCCTTCCGTGTATATAATAATAATATATAATTACGGGATCGCTGTTACTCGAGCGATTAGAAGGGACAGAAAGGAGAAGAAGGAAGAAATGTCGGGCGTTATCGGAATTTTCCATCGATTTTTAGGATATTTTCAGACGTGTTCTGTGCGCGGTTACGGGATACTGGTTTCTAATCGGTACCATTTAAAAAACGAACACGTCCGCTCGCTATGACAAAACGACCGCGTATCTGCGTGAACCGGCCTCTCTCGTGTCCCATATTCGTGAAACTCGTCGAACTGGTGCCCGTTTGAAAACCGCGTTTCAATGTTCCGCGCTGGTTATTTTCCTTGGTAATTTTCTGCGTTCGCGTGCCTCTCTTCAATCGAATTGTGCTCTTCTTGCGATTTTCCCGTGATTTTCCACGATGGAAATTCGACGCGCTGTGGAACAACGAGTGATAAGTAATATAAAGAGAGGAGGGAATATAAAAAGGAGAGGGATCGTTCGCGTAATTTCGTAACATTTTTGAAAAACTTCTCCCTGGATTTCTTCGTTCGACTATTCGATCGACGAGAGAGAGAGAGAGAGAGAGAGAGAGAGAGAGAGAGAGAGAGAGAGAAAACGAAGAAGAAAGGTTAAGGCGAGGCAAAGGTTAATATCTATCCCCACTTCTTAAAATCAAGTCGAGCGAACGATGACTTCTTGAAAAGAAAACACCGTGGTTTTCCGTTTATCCGAAGAATCACCATCCTCTCCCTCCCCCCCCCTGCCCCCTCTCCCTCGTTCCACTCCCTCTATCGATCCGCCACTCCATCGTGCATTAACGAGCTCGTGGAACATTATCGTGCGTATGCCGCTATTATGATGCTAAATAACGTGAAAGCGATCAATGGTTAACGAGGACGGGAAATTTTTCTTTTCTTTTTTCGTTTCCTTTTCGTTTCTTTTCCTTTTTTTTTTTCTTTTTTAGGGATCGTCCCGCGATTACGCGTGCAATTTCCACGTGAAATATTCAACGCGGCAACACGGCGGCTTGTTGCGCTAAGTACATTTTCCACGGGGGGCGGGAGGGGAGGGGGAGGAGGGGGTTGGCAGTCGGCTATTAAACGGGGGCTCGTTCGTTGCCGCCTTTGCCCCGGCTAAATTGCCTATAACGACGTGGACACGTTGGAAAATTCAGGAAGGAGGGAAGGCGAGAAGTCGGAATGGCCGCTCGGCCATTCCCGACCGGTATAATAAGGAATAATTCATTTAGAAAACGAGGGACGACCACGAATTTGCGAATTTGGCGGTGTTCGCTCGCGAGCGAAACGCGCAATAACCCTTTTATCGCAGCCAGGAAGCGTTTGCCAACCGCGCATAACAAACATTCCCCCGAACCATTTTTTTACTACACCTATCCCGCCCCGATTAAAGCGTTCTTCCGAATCCCCCCTCCCCCCCTCCCCTTCGATCCAACGAATCTCGATCTCGACAACGTTTCCGCCGGTGGTTCGCTCGCTCGCGATCGATTTTTCTTCCATGTCGCGCGTTATTTGCGATTCGATGAAATTCGATCGACGAGAAGTGTGTAAAGGTAATTTTTACCGTGCTTTTAATCGAGCCACGGAATAAATCGTGCAATAAAATATGGACGAATAATTTTCCACGGTTAATTCGAGTTATCGAGATCGAAGTTTCCATTTGTCGAATCCGTATCTTCTACTAAAAGCGACGAACAGGGACGAGGATACACTCGTTGTTATCGATCCGAGCACACTGATTCTTTCTCTCTCTCTCTCTCTCTCCCTCCTGGCCGGGGAATAATGGAATAACTGTACCGTGGCAACATTCTCGGTTTCAGATGCCTCGTCCTCGAACGAAGCCGTGCACCTCCAGCAGCGTCTCAGGAGCCTGAGCACGGAACTGGTGACCCTGAGGAACCGGCTGCACGTGAACCAGCCGCCGAACAATTCAGGGCCGAACAGCGCCGCATCCGCGCCCCTGTCCAAGAGCCCGGAAAAAGGCGGGGTACCATCGTCCCCGGCGCCCGCCGTCCCCCCGAGGACCACGTTGCCCATCTCGGCCACCCTGCCTCACTCCCTCGGCCATCCTTCGGGGGGGCACACGTTGACGGCGTCCGCCATCGTTCATCCGCACGTCAATCACCCCGTCACCGCGAACACGCTCGGCCACAACTCGACCGCGGCTAATAATTTAATATCCGGTCAGTATGCTGCGGTGTACCCGGTGCACCCAAACTCCGTGTCACGGATTGCGGCTTCGCTTTATACGGATTGTTGTTGTTGTTGTTTAAACTGCATCGTGTGCATTCCCCCCCTCTCCTTCTTCCTTCTCGAAGATTTAGGATTTAGGAAGTTTCGACTCGAACTCTCGAGTAGTTCTGGTATTTGGTTCACTCGAGGTAAAGGTGAAGAAAAGGTGGCTTTATTATAGATTTTCCTTTTCTTTTCGTTTCAAGAAAGTTTCGGATCGATTTCGGATGATATACCAGCCGCGATTTATTTTGAAACTTCGTTCGATCGTGGATAACGTAGTTGTAGTCGATCGGGATCGAATATCATCCCGATATGTTTGCCGTTGGAATTTATTGCGTAACTCGGTCGGATAAGCGCTGTCGATTATTGCGAATTAAAACGGATCGCGGTATGTATATATATATATATATATATATATACGTGTGTGTGTGTAAATCGGAAACTGGCGTACCGTTCACTTGGACATTCATCGAGTTCGTTCCGAGCTCGTTAATATTTAAACGGCGCGTAATATCGTCATTACGTTAATTCGCGATAGAACACAGCAGGAGGCAGCTTTTTCCCCGCGTGGCGCCGATTGCGGGGGGTGGAGGGGTGGTGTACGCGATGTTTTAAATAAAACCAGAGTTCGAAGCTTTGCCCGCGAAATCATTGGAACGGTAAACGCGTCTGTTTACAGAACTGCCATTTCCCCAACGTTTTATGATTTATCTACCATTTCTCCGCTCCCCGGATTTTGGCTCCGCTTGTTTTTTTATCCATCCCTCCCCCTTTTTTTTCCCGCTTCTTCTTCTTTTTTTTTTCTTTCGCGATTTTTCTATCCGTTCGATTCGATGGAGGAGGAAAAAAGCGTAAAAAACACGAGCGCGCGCGCGCGAGAGAGAGAGAGAGAGAGAGAGTTTGCGGTTTATTCGGACGTGAGCCCTTCGCGCCGATTTCCAGCCGAGAAGAATAAAAATGTTTGCGCGCGGGCAAAAGCGGTTCACGTGGCTCGGTACGCCGCATCTGATCTCGAATCCCTTCCGGTTAATCGAGCCCCGGCTGGCGAAATTGCACACGGGTACAGTTAACCGCGATACGCTTTGAATACGCTTCTCGTACGCTCTCTCCTCTGCCCTCTGTTTCTTTCTCCCGGTGAAAAATGTTCGGTAACAACAACGTTAAAACTTACTTATATCCTCTTATACGTCTCTTATCTCGATCTCGATTGTATAAAAATGCGATACGATTTTTAAAAAATTTTAAACTCGTAACTCGATTCGACTCGGCTTGGACCGCTATTTTCGAGAAATCGGCACGTCAAAATTCTTTAATTTTTCAAAAATCTAAAACCAATCGATTCTAAGTGGTTGCTAGTTATTTTCGAGAAATCGTAACGCGACACCAAAATTATTCGCGACGATAGATTTTTAAAAATCAGCGAATGCGACTCGGTTCGATTCAGTTTTAACGTTAACCCTCATTTTCGATGATATCGATTCGCGCCAAAAAAAAAAAAGTGGAATTTGAACGTAATAACGGGCGTTTGACGCGTTTGAGCAGACTTGGATCCACCGAAGCGGCACAATGGGATCCCGGACGACGGCATAGTGTCGTGCGTGACCGCGCTGGGCTGCCTGCGCTCGCCGCCGATCTCCAGCATTATCGCCGACGTGAAAAACGCGAAGAGCAGCAACCAGGGTCAGCATCGATGTCTCCCGAAAGGTGCCGCGGCTTCTCCCGGCCCTGCCACTTCCACGGCCTTGGACGACCTCATTCACCTACCTGGACCTCTGACGGAGGACGCGGTGCTCAAGTGTCTGCAAGCTCGATTCTGTGCCAAACAATACCACGTGAGTCTCCTTCCCAACAGATTTGTTCTCCCAAATTTAAACCTTTCTCGTATACACATACACGTAATACTTCGATTCGGAAACGAGCAATTTTTACTTGTCCTTGTATACTTTCCCTTAAGAGAAATTATTATCATCGTCGATTGTATCCGAAATATTACGCGTATTATTTTACGTAACCGTAAGGGAAGTTGCGTGAAGGAACCCGACATAAGAACGCCAACGCGCGGCCAATATATAATTCCAATAATAACTGCAACTTTGCCACCGCGATTAGGAGGGGATCGTACGGGAGAACGAGAATCCCTGGTGCTAATCGGTGCACACCATTCTTCGCCAATTGAATCGGCCGGTGCATCAATCACTCTCGGCCTCGATAGTGGCGACAGGACACGATAAGTTCGTGCCGCCTCTCTAATTGAGATGAATGCCCCGTTACCCGAGATACCGAGCCCGCGAATCGTTCGATATCGCCGTCGATATTATTATTTCCCGACTTCTTCTCCTCCTCCACCAATTAACGAACACCCTCTCGACGATCCCCTCTCCTCCATCCCATCCGGCTATCGATTATCCATATTTTGCCCCGCCGTTGTACCGCCGTTTATCGAATTTAACGAGGTGGCCGAGTATTCTTCCTCTTCCTCTTCCCCTCTTCTTCGAAGAATCCCCTCGAAAGAAGGAAGAAATCCACGCCGAGTTTCTCTCGAGGCCGTCGTCGTCGAAGACGAGGGGAAAGGGAACGCTTTGCGGGGGGAGGGAGGGAGAGGGAGAGGAAAATAATGCCCGTGGATGGATTGACCGTTGGACCAAGATATCAAGCGGTTTGATCGCAAAAAGGGTCGGCGGTTTCCGGTGGGCGGCGACAATTATTTGCCATCGCGAAGAACGCGATTTCCTTTCGAATATCCGTGGATTAATTATCGGCCGTCATTATCGGATCGTTTCGTTCCAAACGGGGGGGGAGGGATTATTATTATTATTATTATTATTATTATTATACGTTATATCTCGTGTTTGTTTGTTTGCATTTTTTAAATTATTCGTGCACGTTTGAGATCGTTTTTTAAAATATGTCATAGTTGGAAATACTTCGAAAAAAGAGATTACCATTATTTAGCACGTGTTAAAAGATACGATTTGAATGGGATGAATAAAAGAACGAATTTACGTTGTTGGAACGGAGAAGGGATCTAAGCTCGATCCCCGTGCGAGAGAGTTGCTCGAAAGCTCGCGGCGAGCAGAAGAGGGGGAGGGGGGGAATGGAGGCGAGCATCAGAGGCCACGGGGCCCGACATAGGACCGGTTCTCTCTCTCTCTCTCGCCCCCCTCCCCCTCCCCACTCGGCTTTCGGGCGTTTTTCCCCCTTTTTGTTCCTCGTGCACGGCGTTGCTTTCTCTAGGTGGGCTTCTAATAGGAATCGAGACCCCTCCAAAGCCTCCTCGGTTGCTCCTTGCACGTCTCGCTCATCCACTTTCTGCCTCCTTGCGCTCATCCGCTCTTCGCTTTTTCTTATCCTCCCCACAGTTCATTCTCAACGATCTTGCGCGCTCTTTCGCTTTCTTCCTCCTCGTCTTCTTCGAGTTATGTATATTATCGATGAAAATTGTCCGAGAAAGGATGCAATTTCTCACAGGATCGAGACGGAAAGGGATTGTCACGGATTGTCGAGATTTTCGAACGATTCTTTCCTTCTATCGAGTTCCACGAAACGCGAACAATCACGTTTGTCACGAAATTTTTAAAACTGGAATCGAATCATCGGGAATTGGAAAGAAAATTACAAAGAATCGCGAAGAAGTTTCTTTTCTTTTCTACGACATATTACTAATTACTATAATAAATAATTTTTTTTTTCGGCCAATAAACCGGCAAAATCTTTGAAGAAAATTCTCCAATTCTATCGAAGAGAAAAATGTCGAACGTAATGTTTAGAACGTGAAGTTTTCAATCGGATCAAAAAGATAGATAAAAGAGAGAGATAAACGGATAAATAGTTGATCTCGAGACGAGAGATCACGATTAATCCTGCCTGTTGCAAAGCATCTAGGCATCCATAATCCACGCGGTTGATACGCGTGGTAACGATGCAAAAAGCGGGGACGACAGGACGACGACGCAATGAGAAAAAGTAGTCTCATTTCGCGTCGTCCGCAAAGATGAGGGGGCCCTCCCCCTCGGAATCGGAATGGGTAAGATAATCGAAACGCGTTTCAGACAAACGTGGGCCCCATACTGGTCTGTATCAATCCATATACGGACGTCGGGAATCCATTGACCTTAACGAGCACCAGGGCCGTACCTTTGGCGCCCCAGCTGAACAAAGTCGTTCAGGAGGCCGTGAGACAGCAGTCGGAAACTGGATACCCCCAGGCCATCATTCTTTCCGGTAAACGATCCATCGTCGTTCTATTCTCGTTTTCTTTTCTTTTTTCTCTCTCTTTTTCAGAGAGAGAATATTCGAACATAGAATATTATATATATATATATCCGTGTTTCCAGGGACGAGTGGTTCCGGGAAGACGTATGCCTCCATGTTGCTACTAAGGCAACTGTTCGACGTGGCGGGAGGTGGTCCCGAGACGGACGCCTTTAAACATTTGGCGGCTGCGTTCACGGTTCTGAGGTCTCTGGGATCCGCAAAGACTGCCACCAATTCAGAAAGTTCTAGAATAGTACAATTTTATTCTTTTTCTTCCCTTTCTTTTCTCTTTCTTTTCGGCGTTTTTTTTTTTTGTTTTGTTTTTGGTTTTCGTCTCCACGCCGGTGGGAATCGGAGCGATGGTAAAACGATCGTTTTTGTTCAGGGTCACTTTATCGAGGTCCAGGTGACGGACGGCGCCCTGTACAGAACAAAGATACATTGCTACTTTCTGGACCAAACTCGAGTGATCAGACCCCTACCCGACGAGAAGAATTATCACATATTTTACCAAATGTTAGCCGGCTTGTCGCACGAGGAACGAGGTAACAGGTTTTTTAACAATTTCCCCTTTGATCGCTCGCGCATTGTATTTCAACGATCGATTTCGTATTCACGATATTCACTCGCTTCCCAAGTCAAACTCAACTTGGAGGGTTACAACCTGAAGAACCTGAGGTATCTGCAGCACGGGGATACGAGGCAGGACGAGGCTGAGGACGCGATCAGGTTTCAAGCGTGGAAAGCTTGCTTGGGTACGTATGAAATCCAAAATCCTCTCCTCGTGATGAATTTCCAAAAACAAGAAGAAGAAGAAGAAGAAGAAGGAAAAAAAAAAACGAATCCAAATCTTCGAGGAAGAAAGAATAACGTTTCTCAACTTTCGTAACTTTGAATGTGTAGAAAAAAAGAGAGAGAGAAAAAATAAAAATTGTGGACAGGTGTGCTGGGTATACCCTTCCTGGACGTGGTCCGTGTACTGGCGGCGGTGTTGATCCTCGGGAACGTTGGTTTCACGGATCGTCCTGGCGTGGAGGTGGGCGTGATCGGCGAGAACGAGTTGGCGTCGGTCGCGGCTCTCCTCGGCGTGCCGCCCCCTGCCCTGCTCAGAGGGCTCACCTCGAGGACCCACAATGCTCGCGGCCAATTGGTGAAGTCGGTCTGCGACGCGAATATGGTAACTGATTAACTCGTTGCTATCGATCGGAACGGAACCCACTTGGAACGAATGGTGTTTGCAGTCCAACATGACCAGGGACTCGCTGGCCAAAGCTCTGTACTGCCGTACCGTGGCCACGATCGTGAGGAGGGCCAACAGCTTGAAGAGACTGGGCTCCACCCTCGGCACCTTGTCGTCCGACTCGAACGAGTCTGTTCATAACCAGGCCGAGGTGACCAGTCAACACGCGTCCACTATCGGCAGCTCTGCGGGTAGGAGAATAATTGCCAAGAGTAGACACGATAATTGACGATTAGAAAAAGTTGCTCCAGTTTTTCTTTTAAAGATGTATCGAAAAATGTATCCGTATTCGCAACAAGTGGACAAGTCTCGTCGATTCTTGAAAAAAAAAAAAAAAAAACACGAAGAGATTGAAATTAATATCGAGGAATATAATTTATTTCAATAATCTGTCTTGAATTATTGTCTGGAAATATCAGTTTTCTCGTGTCACGCGCAGGTGGTACCGGTTCCAGAAGCATGACCGCGTTGAACAACGCGGTACGGCACGCGACGGATGGGTTCATCGGGATCCTGGACATGTTCGGTTTCGAGGATCCGAAGCCGAGCCAGTTGGAGCATCTGTGCATCAACCTTTGCGCGGAGACGATGCAACACTTCTACAACACGCACATATTCAAGAGTTCGATCGAGAGTTGCCGGGACGAGGGCATCCGGTGCGACGTGGAGGTCGACTACGTCGACAACGTGCCCTGTATCGATCTCATCTCATCCCTGGTAAGCGTTTCCGCTCGATCGATTTCGACTCGAAATCGAATGATCGCCACCGATTTCTCTCTCCTCTGTTTCGCAGAGGACCGGGCTGTTGAGCATGTTGGACGTGGAATGCTCGATACGAGGCACGGCCGAGAGCTACGTGGCGAAAGTGAAGGTCCAACACAAGCAGAATCCACGATTGTTCGAGCCGAGGACCGTGGATTGCAGGTCCTTCGGGATCCAACATTTCGCTGGCAGGGTCACCTACGACGCCTCCGACTTCTTGGGTAAAAAGAACACCCCCACACTTTTGCATAGATAGAAAAAGAAAGTGCTCGAAGATTCTGCCTCTCTTCGAAAATTTATCCACGATCGCGGATGTTTATCGAAACGATGTTGCGATTAGCACGATTTGTTAGAAAATGTGAAATTTTGTTCTCTCTGTCCGAAAAAAAGACACGAACAAGGACGTGGTCCCGGACGACCTGGTGGCCGTGTTCTACAAGCACACGTGCAGCTTCGGTTTCGCCACACATTTGTTCGGCAGCGAGTTGAAGGCCCTGTACGCGAGCGACACGGTGCCCAGGGGTGTCAGCTTCAGGATATCGCCTACCTCGCACACCGACCTGTAAGAGGACGACCACTCTCGCGAGGATATCGCGAGGAGACACGATTGTGATTACCAACCTTTTCCAGGTTGAACGGGGACGAGCCGATCTCGACGTTGACGCAGGACTTTCACACGAGGCTGGACAATCTGCTGAGAACCTTGGTCCACGCGAGGCCCCACTTTGTCAGGTGCATCAGAAGCAACGGGACCGAGACGCCGCTTCACTTGGACAGAGGCGTGACCATGCGTCAGATACGATCCCTCCAGGTTCTCGAGACGGTGAATCTAATGGCCGGCGGTACGTCTTGAAACTATCCAGGGACAGGGGATTTGCATACGTAGCGCGTGATGATGCTAGATCTCCTCGTCCTTATCCGATCGCTGTCCCCCTTGTCGGTCGTTTGTCTTGTCGGACAGGGATGGGTGATGTAAAAAAAAAAAAAAAAATCTCGTCGAGGTTCTTAATTTCTTTTTTAAAGAATAACCCTTGAAGAAAAAGGTTGATCTGATCTGTCACTTTTGAGATTTTTACTTTTGAGATTCGTTCCTTTTTTTTTTTTTTTTCTTCGAGACGTTTGAGCTGAGATACGGATGGACGAATTGCAGGATACCCCCATCGGATGCGTTTCAAGGCGTTCAACGCGAGGTACAGGCTGATCGCTCCGTTCAAGCAATTGCGACGTGCCGAGGAGCAAGCGGTGGAAGACACCAAACTCATCCTGCAGAACGCGCAGCAGCTGAAGAGCAAATTCGGCGCGAGCACCAGCTGGGCGCTCGGCAAGAGGCACATCTTCCTTAGCGAGGGCATTAGGCAACAGCTCGAGAACCTGCGCTCCGAAACGCGGAGGAAAGCCGCCACCGTGATACAGGTAAATGGATAATTTTCTAATTGCGTACGAAGAATATTTTTTCCAATAAAAGATTCCTCCTCCTTTCTCTTCCGTTTTAAAATAATTTAAATTTAAAACTGTTTAAACATTCGCTTTCAATATACACATTTATAATTTCCAAAAGTAATTTTCGAAATTTCTTCTAAAATAACCTTATGAAGAAATTAATAAAACTGTATATACCATGTTCAAATTCGAAGAAAGAAAGAAGGAGAGAAGGAAAGAATCGTTCGAATAAAAATTATGTCTAGGCAACGTGGAGAGGATGGCGGGTGCGAAGAAGATGGCCCCTCAGGAAGACGACGATAGGAGTGACGTCCGGTATCGGGCAGAAGAAATCTCAACAACCGACCTCGACGACCACGGGCACAGTGCAGAGGAACGTGACAGTGGCCACCGGCACCGGAACCGGAACACGGCCGAGGCCTCAGCCGATCGCTGGCACGCCACCACCCGATCCGTCGGAGAAATGCGCCGATCAGAAGATGATCCAGCAAACGTGCACTCTGTTCGGATTGGATTTGGTAAGCAAACGGGGAGGGCTGTTCCTTCTTCTCTCGACGTTTCTTTTCGACGAGTTTCCACGCGTCGCGAGGAAAAACGTAACGAAAAGTGTGCGGAATTTTGTTGCAGGAACGACCGCCCCCGCTTCCGCCGAGCAGATCGTACACCGTGACCGGAAACACGAAGTTGGGCTATCCCCAGACCAGGATCATGAAGATGCCATTTCCAGGTAAGGAGGAGGATGGCCGCTCTTGTAAAAATCTTATTAAACTTGCAAAATTGGAATTTGTTCTTACGTTGCATTATAAGTGTTTATACCGATATCGGTATTTAAATTAAATTATTTTCGAATACACGTGTATATACTAATATATGTATATTAGTAGTAGTTTAGTTTTCTTTCTTCTTTAGATTAAATTGTTCTAATAAAAAAAGAAAATTAAAATTTGCCGAGCAACTGTTCGCTACAAAATCGTTCTTTTGATTTTTCTCGAGAGATTAATATTAGAATTATAAAAGCACAAGTTCTCTCGGCTTTAAAATTAACACTATTTAGATAATATTACCATAGTTAATTCTAGAATTATATTCGGTATTAAGATTCGGATTTAATACCGATTCCATAGATCTTTGGGAAAATTGCCTGACGCTACGCTACTATTTGATTTCGTTTTCCAAATACGGGTAGAGTTATTGTTCTTTCAGAAGAGGGTGAAGGGGAGGTGGTCCTGCTGAAGGGTGAAACGGTTCTGGTCGTGGGGGCGTCTCCCAGGCGAGGTCACCTGCTGGTGGAGCACAACAACACCACGCTGCACGTGCCCTATCAGTTCATGGAGCTGAAACCGTGTAATATTAACATCTGAAACGCGTTATTTATTTCCGTGCCTTATTTTTGTCACTCGTACGACGCCGTGTTTAAACCACCATCATTATTTTTTCTACATTTCTTTTCTTTTTTTTTTTTTTTTACGTCATAAAGCGAGCAACACTCGACCTCGTTAAATTTGTTTTCGATCGAGGGATGGTCGGTTTCGCAGAGGAGCGGTGGAAATTGAAATTTTTATTTTGACTCGGAGAAGATATTTATAAAAAATAGAGGCAGAGAGAGAGAGAGAGAGAGAGAGAGAGAGTAGAAAGAAGAAGAAGAAGAAGAAGAAGAAGAAGAAGAAAAGAGTTTTGTTTCGTTGGGATTAGAAGGTGGACAGAGGATTTCACGGAAATGAAGATAGAAAATTACAGGATGTAACGATGCATGGGCACCCAGTTTTTAATTTAAAAGAAAGATTCGAATGGAATCTCCACCCGCGATTCCATCCTTTCCCCTTTGTTATACGTCCTACCTGAACGTACGTAATCCGCAATTATGCTGGCGTTCTATCTTCCCTGATATATCCTTTTTTTCCCGGCTCCTTTTGAGGTCTTTTCTCTCCTCCTCCAACTTTTCCACTTCGAGATAAAAATAACTCGTAGATGGAAAACAAACGCGTGTATCCGCACCCACTGTAAACGTTATTACTCGATGAACTTCCGGATACAATTTCATCCCTATGAAGCTCTTCGACTTCCAATTAACTTGTCACAATCACCCTCTGCTCTTTTTTCCTTTTTACTCCTTTTCTTTTTTTCTTTTTCATCCCTTTTTCTCGAAGAGATCGATAATCTTTCTCGTTTGTCGTTCCATCCACGAATTCCATCCTTCTTTTTCACCGCGAAGAAGAAGAAGAAGAGGAAGAAGAAGAAGAAGAAGAAGAAGAAAAAACGAAAAAAGAATTTCCTCTCCACCGGATGGAAATTGCAATTTAATTAATATCGAATGAAAAGGTTGGAGAGGGAGGGAAGGAGGAGGAGGAGGGAAAACAAAGAGGAAAATAATATCGTACGATCGCGTTGAGAGTTGCGTTTACATCGGTTCGATCGTGAGATTAGAATTTAGAATCGCGGCCAGGAACGCGTGAACTTTGTCCTTTAATTAATTACGTTGCGAGTTTCACGCGGTGCTTATCGTTCGCTCGAGAGTTGGGTCTCGTCTTCCGCGTGGGTGGCAGCCTCCTCCTCGACGAGGGGCGTCGATTCGTCTTCCACGCAAGATAAGTCCACCCGCCTCCTCCTCTTCCGTTTTCGTTTTGGTGAGCATGTTAGCCCGTTAAACGCCGCCGAATCTCGCGATCCATCTATAAAATATGGGCTTCACGCGTGAATGCGTTAATGCCGCGAAGAATAAGGAACGCGATTGATCCTGAACGATGGACGAAAGAAAGAGAGAAATTTTCGATGAAATTTGTTCGTGGCGATTTTTTCCGTTTTCTCCTCGAAACTCGAAGCCTGAGGAAATGGTGGTTGGTAGTGGCGTGTACGAGAGAGATTTAACGGAGGGTGTCGAGTGTGTAATAAGCGTAATAAGCGTAATGGTTAGAGGATATTTGCCAACAGTATTCCTTCGTCTGTCTTTGAATTCTTAGTGCCAATTTCTAGAGAAGAAGCGTCTGTCGTGGAACGTCCGAATTTTGTTTCTCAAACAAAACGTTCTTTTCTTTTTCTTTTTTTTTTTTTTTTTTTTAATTAGTAAAAGACGAGTTGGAGAAAAGCGATACAGGATGTAGAGGACGAGAGATTTGGTCGTTCCACCGTGTGTATTTGTATTATACGATTAAAGAGATCGACTTCGATTAGGACAATATGCTCGACAATATCTCTAAAGAATAGGTCTAATCGAACAAGTTACTCTATCTCATTATCGCGATAATCATAACAGGCAAACAATTTCTAGCATTGAATCGGGAAAGGTAGATAGAAGAGAGAGAGAGAGAGAAAGAGTGAGTGCGCTTTGTAGATATAATACGAAACTCGTTCAGTTAGAAACGATAAGCGTCCATTGAGAGGAACAGGCGGTGGAGTGAAACTCTGCCGAGTTCAGCGTCTCGAGAATATGTACATACGAGTATGTATGCCGAATGGTATACGTAGTTTACAGATACCGGAGCCTGATGCATGCGTATGGGTAAGCTGTAAGTACGTGGAGATATTTTTGAATAAAATATAAGCGTCTTTGAAAATAACAACGATACGAATATATCTTCTTATCCGTCCCTTCGCCATCCACGCAAAATTCCGTAACTCCTTGTTCGGGAACTGCGAGAATACATTCAATTTTCCGCGTCCCAAAATTTTCTACGAGAAACACAATTTTGTCACAGTTGTTGACAGTTAATTTCATTTCTATGTCTTTTATCCTCGTTCCATTTAATTTATCGTCAAATTTTTCTCTCATTGCCGTTGCCATTTCTACATTTTTTCCATTATACGTATATTTCTTAATTAATAATAATACTATCATCAAATTGAAGGAAAATTTATTCTCTTCAACGATGCATTCAACACCATTTTTCGAGAAATCATTCCTATTTCGTCACAGTTTTCGAAAACTTCGCCATTCGTATTTTCATTTTTATCTATTTATAATTCTCATCGTTTGCCTTTTCGTTCGTTCAGCACGATCCTCCACACTCGTTTCCCAACCCCTTATCAACCCTTATCTCGAATCCCTCTTGATCGCTGCAATTCCCGCGTCAAAGAGAAGGAAGCGAGCCAAGCAATTTTATCACAAGTTATCCGTCGAGTACACGTGACCAAAGCGCACGTGTTGTTGCTCGTGATTTGTGAAAAGGCCTCGTCTCGCCTAGGAGGCTTTAATAACAAACAGCTTGCACTGGGATCGCACGATTCGTATTAACGAGCGTGGCGGCCGATCCGGTGTTAATTAGCTTTTAATTAACATTGCTCCGAGCCGGGAGTACACGAAAATTTATGTAACTCGATCGACTCGCTCCCGCCAGCCCAGATTTGATCCACATCGGTTGTGGACAGGAATTCGGTTAATTGCTCGGCGAATAATACCGTGTTGTTGTTTAGACGCTTGAAATATCCGCCCAAAATAATGTACAATCGCGTACAATCGTGTATACGAAACGATAGTTCTTGATCATCGCGCTACGATATATCGCGCGCATATAAAAAACAGTTTAACATTTTTTGAACAGAAGATATATCACTCTTGTCCTAAATTTTCAGATGTACAATCGATGAATAAAGAATTAATTTTCTTCTCTCGAGGTTTAAAACACTATATTTAAAAAATACATATATTTACGTTATTCCACGATTTATCTGGAACAAGGAAGAAGCGAAGAGGTCTCGATATTGTTCGACTCGAATTAAATTAAACGAGAGAGAGAGAGAGAGACTTTAAAGGAGTCGTAAATAGAATCTTCCGATAATACTCGATATCGAGTATTAATTGAATCCCTTATTGAAACCGCAGTTCCTGAATTCGAGCACGGTTAACAAAGATTGCAATGCGAATCTTATCGCGAACATCTACTATCCCGCTCGTACACAGGGATGTGTGTATGAGAGCTACCCTCTCACTTTCCGTCTCGAGAAACTCGGCAATTCCGAAGAAGAGAAACTTGCACGCGCCAGTTACTCCACTTTCCTCCCTCTCCGTATTTAATTTTCTCCTCGCATGGCGCGCCGGTCCGACATTTAGCGCGACGCAGGAGACGATGAAGAATGCTCGCTGCAAAAAGGAATCGGCGGATAAGAATTCCTCGGTGTCAGCCGCGTTCCAGAAACGATTCGGTTCAAAATTTCCTCCGTTTCCTCCGCGCTCCTCTCAACAATTTCTCTGACGCTTTTCGAAATCGCGGAAAATTGGAACGATCGACGAACCGATCGAAAGTTAAGAATCGAACTTCGTGGAAAAAAAGATTAGATTTTAATTGATTTCGAGCGATTCGATCACGGGCGAAATTGGAGGGTAAATCGAATTTATTGGTTAATTACGAAACTATGGAGGAGGGAAGGGAAAGGGGGATGATAAAGGACAATTAATTAATTGGTTTATTCGTCGTTATTGAATAAGATGTAATTTGGTGTAATTTTGTTTCGTTAAAAGAAATATTTGTTACGTTCGAGGAACTTTCTTCGACGCATTGTTTGTTGGATTTGTTCGTGTTTCGCCGACGGTACGTACCCAACACTACTTGGGCTTGATCGATCTGGACTCCGTGATTGACCAATATTTTCCGTAACGAAAATTTGTATTACGCTTGAAATTATCTCAGGGATCTCCAATTAATCGGTATTCTTACGTTTTTTCTTTTTTTTTTCAATCTATTCAGCAATCAATTTCAGCATAATATGAGGTAATGTAATAAGAATACAATTTTACAGATGAATAGTCTCTGATTTTGGACAGATTAGCAAACAAAATCTCCACGACGATAATAATAAACGTAATACCGCATTACAAAATTGATTTGTAAAAATTTATTACAACGATTCTTTTTTCAAATACTACAAATCACGAATGATCCCTTAACCTTCGCGATCGACACGTGCGCGAAGAGGCGATGAAATATGAACTCGACATTCATAATTACGCGTGATAATAGAGAGTCGGTGGTCGAGTGGAAAATGAATGGATTTCTGCTACGGAAGTGGGTGTCGGATAATGAACAAAATAGGCTCCGTGAAATGATGAATTCTGTAGGGCTGGATGGTGCACGCCTTTGTGGCGCTGCTTCCATCTCGTGAAATATACAAATCTCGACGCCGGGGCGATAACGTAACACTTTCGGTTCGCAGGTTAATGGAATTTAGAGGGAGTATTCGCACGCTGTTGGGAATAAATCCGACTCCAGTATTTTCGTTGACGTTGAATTATACGTGGAAGTCGGCCATCGCGGACTGAATATATTCGGCGAAATATTAACTCGGGCGTGAAAAAAAAAAAAAAAAAAAAAAAAGAAGAAGAAAATCTGACCGAGAGAAATTTTCGAGGGGAGGAATATATTCATTAATGGTGCAGCGGGATGAAAATGAAAATTTTTCGAAAAAATAATTTTTCCCTGGACTTTTTCTTTCTTTTTTTTTTTATTCTCCCTCGAATTTTTGATTCTCAGAGCTTATGAATTCCGCGAGTTATTTTTTTCGAAAACAGAAACGCACATTTTGAATCTCCGCCGGGATTTCTCTCTCCTCCGTACAGTCACGAGGAAAGGATCTGATTCCACAATATCGCGGATATTAAACTTTCCGAAAAGGCGAAATTTTTCCTTCCCGCGAGACATCGTCGATAACCGCGGACGGATTCGAGACACCTCCACCTCTTGGTCTGTCGCGCCAAGAAACGTCAAGAATCTTGCACGAGCTGGTGAAAAAACGGATATTCCCGATTCGTAATTTCGCGTAACATTCGCGTATAAAAATCCTCGTAATTGAAAATCTTCCAACAGACCACGAATGCGAAATAAGGGCGATTATTAATCCACGAAACCCTCAGGATTTCCGCCCGGAAGAAATATTAAAATTCCAAACATCGGGGGAGGGGGGTATTAAAATTCCATGCACGCGAACCTTCGCAGATATTTCCCCCGTGGAAGAAAATATCCTTCGAAACAGAGGCAACAACCGACAATTCAAAATCGCCAACGCACATAGAAATTGTTCAAACCTTCGTCTCTCTTTTTTTATCCCTTCCCTCCTGTTTTCAATTCTGATCTTGGTCAGAATTCTTCTCGTGGAGAAAATTCACCGGAAATCGCGGCACCATACGTACGAAATTAGAGGCGTTTCGATTAGAGGAAGAGGCCTCCGTTTCGACAGCGAGATCTTTTTTTTCCCCCTCCTCTCCTTTCTCTCGACCGACAACGCGTTGTTTGCGACACGGGAAAACCCAGCGGGAGAAGGAAACGATCGAATTTGGGGGCACCGCTGTAACGAGGCCACGGTGTACACCGAAATAACCTCGGCCCGATTTGCATTTCAATCGGCCACCCTATCATTTCTCTCTCTCTTCGAAAAAAAAAAAAAAAATTCCGCCTCCACCAGCCTCCTCCGGACCATTTCGATTATTGGCTCGCGTTGTTTTCCATGGCCTCGCGATATATAGATTCTAACGACTTGATTTTCTGTTTTTCTTTTTCTTTTTTTTTTTTTACGCTGTAGAAAATTTGTTAGTATTTTTGAAAAACGGTTGAGAAACGGTTCGTTTCATTTTTTGAGAAGATAACTCCTTTTGGAGTAATTTTATAAGATATTTCTTATATCCGGATATAATTCAAATCCTCGTCGAATGACGAGAAATTCGAATCGATGGATTCAACAACATGATTTTCGAGAAGGAAAAAGGAAAGGAAGGAAGTGTAAGTTTTACTTAAAACGCGAGGGAGAATTCTTTTCGCGTAAAAAAAAAAAAAAAAAAAAGAATTTATCGGACTCTCGCATGAAACGTTGCATGCCGCGTCGCCGTACCGATTAAGTAACAAGATCCTTGGCTACTTTGGGGAAATCAAAGTGGACCACTAACGAAAATTGCTCCTTTCGTTCCTCTCGGTTCACGACAACCGTCCATTAATTTTCACCACAATTCACCACAATTCCGTCAAATCGAATTATATTTCCTTCCTGTGGAATAAGCGTCAAAAAAGAAAAAAGAAAAGAGTCCAAATCCCATTTTTCTCCTCCTCCATTCACACTACTCAACGTATTCCGTTCGTTTACACGCGCAGAAACAAGTTGGTCTTATCGGTCGCTCGTGAATCCACGTCTCGTGGACGGATCCGGCTCGGCGTTTCCGAGCCGCGATAGATCAATTCTCGATAAAGAGGAATTTCGTGAGATGAAAATTACGCGTGGCGTATCGGAGATAGGCCGAAATTTGCATTTCGATCGGACGTTTCTTGCGGATACGCATTTCGCGTCGGATGGCAAAAAGCGTGGAATTATCGCCCAGCTCGAGGTAAACCCTTCGCAACGCTCGATCACCTTTCCTCGGGAAAAATATTCCCGCGTAAAACTTGCACGATCCCCCCACGTTTTTCCTCATCCATGAGAGGGGATGAGGCGCGTGAGGAACGAGAATCGATCGAGAAAAGTATTTTCGAATTTGCGAGGGGAGAAAAATTTTCAACGATAAAGGATGGAATATTATTATCGATGGAAGTATCTTTGGCCGAATTACGAGGATCAGTGTTGTGATTCGAGAAGTATTGACGATGAATTATTTTGGTTAATTTAATTTTATTTGGAACGAACGGATCTTAGTTTCCGTAGACGTAGAAGGATATTTCGATGGGTTTGACGATTATTTTTGAAGAACTTAATGGCTCAAGTCGACGAACTTGAGAAGTTTAATTATTTCTGTAACGATAATTCTGTCGAAGTTGTATAAATGAATCGGTATTAATCAATAATCAACCGACAACTTCGGGATGAAATATTTACCGCTCGAATTAATCGAGATAAATTCGCTCGAATCGAGAAATTACGCGATCCTAATCGAAAATCTATTATCACCGAATTAGAAGTTTCTGGTTCGAGGAACCATTATCGTTTCCATTATTCATATACTCGAACGCGTTCTTCTTCGAACACCTGAGATCACATTATCCGTGTTATCCGTTCCCATCGTTTTCCTGAATTTCGAAATTTTATTTTTACTCCGATACGTATCCCTCGTAGGTTTCGTATTACTTTTAATTAAAAAATAATATTTTTTTTGTAGAAAAAAAATTTCGCTCAACAAAATTTTCGTGCAACAACGAAATAAATTTCCACGCATCATCACGATATCACCGATCCTGTTTAATATTGAATTGTGATTTTTTTACAAAGGCCCGTTTTATTTGTCCATTGCGAAATTAATAATCGCCGAATATCGTTCGTTCACTTGCTGAAATTTCATCGTTCCCGCGTTACAATTATCCCCGGCGAAGGGAGATTTGTCTGGAACCGCGACGATAAATTAATTAGAACCAACACCTGAATCGTATCGAGACCGTATCCGAATCGTAAAATTTACACAGAGCCACAGGTTTTGGATTTTTAATTACCGGAATTTCTAGCGTTAAATTTAATCAACCGGAATTGTATATCTTCCACCTGTAGCCACCTGTCCTCATTTTTACTCGGTTCTACGATTTATTATCTCCATGGTTCCCCGTGGCTACCATGGCGAGAAAGGGGTGTTACGATTGCGGGAACCGAGACGAGGGTGGAGCCGAGATAAAATTCTATGGAATAAACGGAATATCATTACGGCTTTCCATGATGCGGGATAACAATGGTGAATTATACTCTGTTAGTCTGCTTTTACAATCTTAAAGTGGCGCGCTATAGGTAGGGGGATGGCCAGAGGTTAGCCGCTAGAAGCAGGAACGAAAGGGTTACGTTATCGCGACACGTTGTAAATAAGCCTGGCTTATTTTTATTTACGACTTATCGCTTGTCACTCTCGATATTTTGGAGGAATTCGTTTCGTTCGTCAAAACTTTCGAATATTAACGAGATTAATTTACCAAAAATCGATGATAATTTCGATGATTCGTTATGAAAATTATAATGAATTAAATTGAGAATTTAGAATTTTATCTCGATTCTGTTTCTTTTCGATTATTTCGATTTTAATATGTATATATTTAATATTCTTTTATTTTTTGTAATTTGAAATATCAATATATCACAGATGTGTGTTACTTATTATAAAAACGCGAAAATAATAATACATGCAAAATGAGAACAGAAGCTGAGAATAGAATTTCCAATGGAAATAGAATAATTGGTATTAAACAAATCGAATTCCAATCATGAATGTTTAAATAGGAACGGTTGTAGTTTTAATTAAAGCTTCGTGTTGTTCGAGAAGGTTAATATTTGCTAATGCACCAATTATACTTTTGAATCTCGTGTATCGATTCTATTAACAATTTCAATATCAAATTTTATTTGTATCAATTTCCGTAATTAGAATCTCACGAGATCTTTTCTAATCTTGTTTCGAAATTATTTTCAATTAATTTTAAATAATAATTTCAATCGTATTAATTTTCTTAAATTGTTCTTTTATTTTTATTCTTTTATCTTTTTTTAAATACGTATTAAAAAATTTATACGTACATTGAAAATAAAAAAGTAAAGAAAAAAATTCTCGAAAATAAATTTTTCATCGATGAACATTGTCCTGAACGTGATTGTCCGAGAGTAATTTGCACAAAAATTTATTAGAGAATAAATTTGCAAAATTTTCTATGCAAAAATATTCGCAAATCATTAATATCACAAATGTTATTGTTTTGAAATTGAACGCCGCGCCGCGTATTTACATTTTCGGCGGAACGTTCGGCAACGAAGGCAACGTAGTGGGGGAAATCACGCGATTCCTTCGTTTGCCTTTCAGTAGATTTCGGCCATTTCTTGTGTGCGCGTCTTTTCTTCGTTAAATTATGCGTAATAATTAAAATAAACGTGTAATAACGTCTTTTTTGTGTAAGATAATGTTGTGCACTTCATTTGAATACCAAGTTTCGTGAATTTCGCGTTCGTTTTATGAGTACGCGTGTTTCTTTTCGTTAAAATCAATTTTTAATAATTGATAGAAGCTTCTCAACGTATTTTTATGCGCAGTATAGCGCTTCGCGGTTATCGTATCCATCTTGATTTTTTGAATTTGTGAATTTTGCAGTCTTTTCGTGTATACATATATACGATTTCGTTAAAATCGATTTTTACTAATTAGTAGAAGCTTCTTGATGATTTTTCGTGCATAGTACAGTGCGTGTTTAATGTTTCGTAACAATCGTGTTCATCTTAACTACTAGAATTCGTGAATTTTGCGATCGTTTCACGTATACACGTGTTTTTTTTTTTCGTTAAAAGCGGTATTTAGTAATTAAAATAAACGTTTTAACGTATCTTTATGCGTAGTATAGTGCGTATATAATATTTCGCGATAAGTGCATCCATTTTGAGAGCTGGTATCATGTTGGCATCATGGCGGCATCATCGTGGCATTATCTGTAAGTACTCTAAATAAATGTTAATTGTATTTTTATCTTTATTTTATGCGTGAAATGTTTTTCGTTTCTATGTGTCGTATTTAATTTACTATTTACAATTTATCTTACTATTCGTTATTCACGATTTAATTTATCACCTTTTATCGAAAATGTTTCTCATTTCGTTATTTCACGCGAGATTATTCGTATACAATTCGAAAAAGATATTTCTATCGTATTGTTCGATAAAGTTAGTCAAAAATGTTCGATATAACGGGTGTTTCAAAGCGTTGGCGAGATTTACGTGCGACATAACCTCTACGAAGGAAGAGAAGATCTGTACATTGGCGGAGATGAAAGAATATAGGGAATCGCTGCAGGCAGACGGAAGACAGATCAGAAAAGTTTCGCGAGCCAATCACCGGGGCTGGATATCGGATTCAACGATAAAAATGACAAAGTCTTGAAAGTTTCTTCTTCTTCTCCCTGTCGCGCATAGTCGCGATTCCTTTCGAATACGTCGTCGACCTTTCTAGATCGATGGACACTCGGGAAAGAAATGCTTTGAAAGTGTACACTCGCTTCATTCGAAAGAGGCAAAAAGTTAGATATCTTTTATAGGGAAGAAGTTGAAAAATTATTTCGATATTTTAATTTCCAATATTTTCCAATATTTCGAACGTCTTCCGAATTCTATATTACGTTCATTATTTTTTCGTTATCGTTGAAAAGAAATTAGATACTTACCTCGTGTTCGTTTCTTGGGATTCCAATATCTGGAATTAAAATCAAAAACGAAGGGAGGCAGGAAAAGAGAAACGATCAATTTTCTAACCGGTCTCATTTATTTGGTAACTCATAGATATACACGTTAACGTTCTCTTAAACCTATTAGAGAAATGAAAACGCAGAAGGACCGTGTGTCCCGTTTCACCCCCGATTCGATCTTTTAGAGGGGTGAAAATCGAAAATAGAGAGAAAAAAAAAAAAGAAAAGATTAAAAAACGAAAGAACGAGCCGTGACCGGCCGCGTCCTAAAATCATTAGAAAAATACACAGTTTACGCGCAAATCCTTTCAAACTGAATTAATTCTCGTCGATGTTCCGAACTTATCCTCGCGCTTAATGACGTCCACCTCGTTACCCAGGCGAATGTTATCTTCTATCCTCTCTGCCTCCTTCTCTCTCTCTCTCTCTCTCTCTACATCTCCATATATGTATGTGTGTGTTTTCACACGCGTGTATATGCAACACGCTCTCGCGTTCCTTTCGCGGGATTCGCTGTGACGACGAAATCGTTCGATTAATTCGCTCGACGTGTCCGCTCATTTACAGGTTTTTCTACTTTCGGTAATTTCCATTTGGAAATAGGGCCCTCGGTTTTTCGATACGACAGGACAGGTGAACGTGTATCCCTCCCGTATCGCGTTTCACACGAATTTCGAGCCGGAATAAACGTGGAAAATTCGAGCATCGTTCATTATTTCGACCCGTGTATAATTTCATTTCGTCGCGACGGAACCGACCACCGTGATCTCTCCATTCCATTTTCGTGTCACCCAGTCAACCCCTCCCGCGCCACCACCACCCTCCAATCATCCACGAACGACACATTCGTTCCGTGAAATTGAGTTCTCTGGGGTGGCGTTCGGGCAATTTTGATAATGGGCGCGAAATTGTGGTAAAAACTGGGTCGGATTGTTTTTGATCGCGTTGCAATTGGCGGATAATGCGGCTCATTCGGGCCACTTTCGGATACCCGGCTTTTTTCCCATCGTTTTAACGCGTTCAACGATGGATGCGTTCGAAATACCCTTTGACAAGCGATATTTATTAAGTCGATTTCCCGTGATCGATGATTTCACGTCAAGTTTTGACCGGCTTTTAACGGTAATAGGCGTTGATTCGAGCGTGTTACCCGGATCGTCCCGATTTCTGGCTTCGTCGCTTAGACGTTGAAATTTTCCGATGGCGATGATCTTGATTACGAATCATGCGACTTCGTTTACATATAAATGAATAATTAAAATTGGTGGTAAACGGATTTAAATAAATATTAATTTAAAATCGCGCGACAAATATTATTTTTAAAATATATCTCGCGATGCATCGTTGGAAGGATTAATACACGCGCTCGTTCCTATCTTATACATGGATCCACGTTAAAACAGAACTTAATGAGCGGTCACGTCGAGATTAATCGCATCGAGTACCATCTACCGCGAATCTACAATTCAAAATCGATCGATCAGAATTATTATTCAACGTTAAACAATCCTTCGATCTCTTATAAAATCGAAGACATTCCGTTCTAACTACCCAACGTCACGGATATCCCATCAACGTCCCAATCTAACGCGCGATAGATACACACGCGAGAAAAGATTGCGAAATCGATCTTCTTCTTCTCTCCTCTTCACGTAATATAATTTCATCATTCACCGCGAAAGGAAGAACGACAACTCGGCAAACGACGTAAAACGGGTACAATGAACGTTACGTGGATTCGTTGATACGTTCTACTTAACGTCAAAATTCTTATTATCGCACGGCCTCCCTCTTCGACCAATCTTTCTTCTCTCCTCTCCTCTCCTCTCCTCCTTTCTCGAGGATCGTGATCGAATATCGGTCTCTATAGAACGGATGAAAAAGAATGCTCCATTCTTACACGAACAACACTCATATCTCTCTCTCTCGTCATCGATAATATTCGCAGCAGCACTCGTAATGCGAATAATTTCGTGGCGAGCCGCGACCATTTGCATCCTTTTCCGCGCGATAACTCGACACAGAATGGGAATTCGATCCTCGACTCGACCTCACCTTCGTTCCTTCACGATATTTTCCGGCTTGTTACTCGATTTTGCGACGGCACGTGGAACGATATTATTGGAATTGGCGCGGGTTGGGCAACCGATGGTTTATTTACAATACGAGAGTTGCTCGGATGTGAAACTTTGGATGTTGGGGGAGGTGGATGTCGAGTTTTACGAAACAAGATGGAAATAATTTTTGAGGGGGAGATGTGGAAGCGAGGATCGATCTCGAGTTATCCCACTCGATGGAATCGCGGCCAACCAAGTATACACATCGACGTTTCTTGGCATCTTACACTTACTCGCGTTTAAGAATACGAATCGTACAAAACAACTATTAACGCTAGCCCCTTCGCTCCCTTCGACCCTGTTATTCCACACATTCGAACCTCTCCGCCTCGACGAAATTTTCACTCTTATCATATATTTCGTCGCTCGAAATTTATTCGAAAATCGTCGAGATTCACGAATTTCTCCAGAATGGAATTCGTCGAGGAGCGGAATAATTCACTCGGGTAAGAAAATCCAGTCGATAAATATCGACGAACGGAACGAAAATGTTTAGACGTTTCGGAATTTTCACTAATCGAAGATCAACGTCCTCAACGAACTCTTTAAAGTCGCTTTCGTTGGACAGAGGTTGCGACAACTTTAGCGTATAGCCGATTCTTTCTTCCTCGCCTTCTATTTTCTTCGTCCTTTTATTTATACCCGAGAGGAGGAAAGTTGGCGTGCAGCGGCGGACGCCAGGGGAGAGGTCGAAGTTGCAGGGTCAGTCGATCCCCTCGATAGTAAGAGCGAAACGGGTTGGCAGTTGGACAGTAATTGATCAGCTTTTCCGCAGCAGTTCCCCGAAATCGAGCGTTCGATCGGAGCAGTTTTTTTTTTTTTCTCACTTTCTCTTAAATACACCCACCATTCACTCTCTCTCTCTCTCTCTCTTTCTCTCTCGTTCGTTACATAGCGTTTTTTTTTCTTCCTCTTACTTTAGATAAGTTTAATCGGTTACTTAGGCGCGTTGATTAGTCACGATACCCAGCAGTGACCTTCCTTCCTTCCGCTTCCTTCTGCCCTACTTGTTGCACTTGTTGCTGATACTTTCCTGGAAAATTAGGATGGCTTCGATCGTTCTCCCTCTCTCTTCGATCGCCATCCGTTTGTTTCTCTTCCCGTGTTTTCTCATTCGTCGAGGAGAGTTCGTCGTTACGCGCGCCTCGCTCGTAGAATCGAACGTGGAAGAGCGCGGTAGTCCCCCCAGCAACGGGAGTTGGGGAATCGTGGCGATCTCCGGATGGAAATAAAAGGTGGAAGCTGGCCAACGTGTCCTCGTTACGTGTCTCCGTCGAGCGATGCGTGGGTCTCTCTCGTCCGTTCTCTCGTGTCCTGCCTGCCACCCTTCTCTCTTCCTCCTCGTCCTGTGTCCGGACGAGTCTTCAGTGAAGGAAGACGCTGGTGACGGACCTGGTGGTGTGGGGCGGCAGGTCGGGGGCCTCCGTGGGGGCCCCCTCGTACCCCTATGCGCTCAGCCCGAGCCGATGGATCTTGGCCGAGAGAAAGTTGTGCAGCACGAACACGATCGGTTTGGGACAGCTCTCGAGGTCCAGCTCCTGGAATTTTTATCGGGGAGAAGCAAGCGTTAGATAGATTCGCCAAGATTTGGTAAGAATTTTGTCGAGTCGAGTCCGGTCGGATTCGAAGTAAGGAATCGCAAATGCTTAAGTAGATAGCGTGGAAAGATTATAAATGGGATCTAATGGGACCTATATTTTTCTTTCTGGAGATAGGAGTTCGAGAGATACGAGAAATGTATGGCGAATAGTTAAAAAGAAAAAAAAAAAATCTCTCGAGAATAGATTCCTCGTTTCTGATAGTTTCTAATCGAAAAATCATTATCTTCTATAGTTTTCCTTCCCCGTTTATGACAAAATCGAGTGGAGTCGCGCGTGAAAATAAATTTTGGAAATCGGCAATTCATCTCGGCACAATGGAAAAATCGATTTCTCGTTATTTACACCGATTCGAGTTAAGAGAGCGGGACCAATCGGCGGGATCATTGTTTCTTCCACGCGGTCGATCGCTTAATAAAAAAATTCCAAGAAGGAAGAACGGAAGATATTCGCCACCAGCTTCGTTTCAAGGCTCTCGAGGGCGGAATAATTTTTCCATCGTGACGTCTGTCGCGGCAAATTCTCTCTCTCTCCCTTTCTCTCTCTTCTGACTCCCAACCCCTCCTCTTCCCCAGCGCTTTGCAGAAAGATAGGACGGTAGCGTTATGAATGGCCATTGAACGGCGGGAGGAAAGCGGAGGGACGGTGTTTGGAGAAGATGTAAAATACGGTATTCGACGGTATCGTGCTCCGGCATCGAGGGCTCTTTGAAAAGTGACGAGCACAATGGGATTACTCGATGCACGGCCCTCCTTTTCTTTTCTTTCTCCCTCTTTTCCACCAGATATCCCTCTCCTCTCGTCCGAGATAATAATCTCGATAGTCTAGGCGGGGGTCAATTAAAATTCTCAATACCCCCCGCCGCCGGGAAGAAAGGGAGAGAGAGAGAGAGAGAGGAAGGCTTCTTTCACAATAAGTCCTCTCTCGCGTCGCGTTATTATCGAACACGTCAGCCCCAGCTCGATATTTTTTGCTAATTTTCTTCCATTCGTCATACGGTGAGAAAATCGCGAGAGAATGTCGATCCCGTTAGGGGGAGGAGAGTTTTAAGGGAGAAAGAAAAAGAAGCCTTTGAAGAAGGGTGGGTGTGGATTTGTATCAAGAGGGGAAGGACGCGATGAGTTGCGTTTTTTCTTTTACTTAATTAAAATTCGTGATTCTAAAAAAAATTGATTTCTTCCCTCCTTTTTTTTTTTCACGCGTTAAAAATAAGTTTTACAAGTTTCTCTTCCGCAACCGTCGCAAGACGATCAAAGAATCTTCGTTATGTTGAAATCAGATTCTACGTTTTACGCTTTCGAAAAATACAACTTTCGAAGTTGGTTAGCAATAGTGTTCCAATAATCGAGATATTTCTTTCGAATCGATCAAATTACACTCATCGCGTGTTTCTCCTACGATAGAGATAGAGGAGGAAGGAATGTTATTTCTGAACGAAGGATTCATGCGTTCCTTTGAATGATAAACGAAGTTTCCACCGCGTGTCACACTCACAATCTCGCCATCCTCGCCGCCAAAGTCGAGCCATAATAGACGCGCCCCATCATCGGCGGACATTTTCAGTTTATCGAAGGATCTTCTCCAAAGAGGGGTCGGAGAGGAGCTTGGACTCATCCCGTTTCCACCGCCTCTAGCCCCAGCTGCGTACAACGCGAAGCCATCCTCGTGGTTTACGACCAGCTGACAGGCCTTCCCTTGCCACGTGCACCCTGCAACAACAACAACAAACAGTGCGCATCCTAATTAGAATTTTATCACGTGTGATAAAATTGTTGTATCGGCTCTCCCGACGATCGCGAACAAACAACGAATTTTAATGAATCGTGTATGGAATCGCGTATGGATGGGCGATGGAGCGAGGGAAGACAAGAATTTTTTAATTAAATCGAATTAAATTAAATTAAACAATTGGGACGAGTGAGAAATTAACTTTTTTCCTTTTTCTCGATAAAATTAAAATCGTCAAGTAAAATAGGAAGGTGTGTGTGCATATTTCGAGCAAATAATGAAGTTCGGCAATGAAATCGAGTTAAATTAAACGGCAGCCAATCGGCGCCGAATTGAAAAATAATTTTCACGATGGAACCGAGCTCGGCTGAATAACATCGTTCAATCGCGAAAGAAAAGAGATTAAAAAGAGAGAGAGAGGGGGGGGGAAGAGAGAAAGGAAAGGAAATCCTCGGATGAAATCTAGGCACGAACTGAAAAAAAAAAGGAAATCGAAACGCGTATTCAACAACGTATATTTCTCGCGGCAGTTTTCCATCGTCCTCCGCGTCTTTCGGGGTCAGCAGGAGAATCCGCCGCGAATCATGACCGATGCGAGTTCGATGCGCACGGGGAAAAATAAGGGGTGATACCACGGCATTAATCTCGATTTATTATTGCGCTATGAATCGCGGAAAGAAATTAAAATTCATCGAAGCGAACGCGTGCGTTGCTAACCCGTTCCGCTTCCCTTTTTTTTCTTCCTTATGTAAAGATGCATGCCTCCCCTCCCCACACTTCTCTCCCTTGTTTCGAACGAGATTATTCTTCTCGGTTTTTGTTTTCTTTTTCTTTTTTTTTTTTTTTATCGCTCGATTCCTTTCGCAAATAAACATTTAGAGAAATTAACATTTAGGGCTCCGCGACAGATAATATCCTTTATAACGGAGGTGTAAAGTTGAATGGTTTCGATTTCGAAGATATTTCCTGCGCGAAGAAGGGAATAATTTTGTGAAAAATTATGTACTCACGAACGGTGTACTCGCGTAACGAATGAGCGGCCGCGTGACAGCCTTGAACGATCGCCCTGGCCCACGCGGCCAGGTCCCTCCTCGTCTCGGCGCGTAGATGATGCGTCACCACGCCGTCCATCGTGCCCACCCGCACAGCGAAAGTGGCCGCGTGTTGCGTCGCACCGCCACTGCTGCTACCACCTGCCTCGTTCTGCCTCGCCGGGGACGACACCAGTCTGCAAACATTTCGGCGGAAATATCCTTTTTTTAGATGTTAGGACAGATGCCAATTTCAACTTCTTCCCTTGGAAGAAGTCCTCGCTGCTGAAAGTAAGCTTTGCTTACGACGCAATTTGCATTTGTATCCGCGTCTCTATGAGAATTCGCGCGTTAATGTTAACAATTATCGGGCGATGAGAGAGGAGGAATTGGTTTTCATTGTGCGTTGCCGTCTCGAGAGGAGGACGAGTTCCGCCAGGAAATTCCCTCCTCCTTTCTCCTTCCTCCCCTCCCAGTTTCGTTATTGCCCGTTACTGCTCACCCACTTACGAACGCCATTTACACATTGGAACGATTCTCTATCGTTCGAGAAACGTAAAATACGATATAATGGCGGCTCTTTGTTTAAGAGACAAGAAAAGCAATCGAGTTCCCTTTATTTAAAGGGAAGCGGAAAGTAATCAAACAGGCGGGGCAGCAAAGGTAGAAAGGCGATGGAGGGGAGGGAAATTTTCATCGCAGCATTCATTGCAATTTTAAAATCGTCCATTCCCCACTCTCTCTCTCCCCCCCCCGATCTCGAAGTTGAACTCTTGGCAAAGAAAAAAGGAAAAGGAAATTTTCTTTTTTCACACGAATACGTATTATCCAGCGGGGCGTGAACTGCCTTCCGAGGGTGAATTACCTCGTGCGATCCACCACCATCCCGCATCGTAAAAATCGCTCGCGGCTTTATTGCGCGTGGCACGGAGCCGACTGACACCCGAGAGGCCCTCTTCAACCCTCCGCTCTCTCCCCCCTCCTCCCCTCATGCCGCAATCTGTCCGCTGACGAATGGTCCTGACGTACGCGGCCTCCCCGTTCGTTGGATTTATAGATTTTTCGGGAGGGACGTTGGAAAAAAATGCCGAGCAAAATGGCTCCGCGATTCTGAGAGAAAGAGAAAAATTAGACGACAGATTTGGCGCAATTTTGGAGAAAGAAAATTTCTCAAAATCTGTCTACTTCAAACGCGATCAGAACGAATTTCCTTCGTACAATTCTGAATACTTCGAATTTTCGAATACATCGATTTTAATTATTCGAAATTCATTTTCTCGAATCAGAAAGTTCGCCAAAACCCGCGCTCAACAATAACAGGAATCCCAATCGGCCTAATTTCTTGCCGGCATAGAAAACGCAAAAATCTTTGCATTCGGCTCACACACCCGAACTAGATTATTCCTGTTCACCCGGAGCGAATAACGTATGAGGTTTGCCTCCTACGGGGTCCCCCCGCTCGAAACGTTTTATCCCTTTACTCGCGGCGATAGCGCGCGGACACTTTGGCGTATCACGCGTGCATCGATTCGGCTTTCGGGTCGGAAGAGCCGTTTTCGATCCGTGATCTCCAATCGATCCGCCCCCGCGATGATGGAACGAGAGGGAGAGGAAGTGTTTTCGAGCGATGAAAAGGTGTTGTTTCAGTTGCTCGCTTCCGTGATTCCGATTTTTTACCGAGATTTGGTAACGAGTTGTATTAATTATAATAAATGAATAATTCTCCCACGATGACAGGGAGGAGGAGTGGTGGTGGATGGCACGGGTATTACGAACGGTTTAATTGGTTTATGTTCTTTGTTACCATTATTTCGCGTATATACCGTAATCTAAGAGGATGTGTGTGATTCATTTTATGATATATATATAAATATATATATAAATAAAGTGGAAGGGGAGATTACTAGTCTGATCGATTTTACGCTTCGTGTTTTAATTAATTGTTACGTTGTTGCGTCGCTGGGAGGAAGGGTTTATTAAATATAATATCGAATAAAGAAAAGAAAAATAATAAGGTATATTTAATCTCGCGAGAATGAAACGCTTAAAAACGGAGGAACAATTATTTATCATTTTCGAGGGATCTTAAAACGAGCAATCTTGCTCCTTCGAACACTGGAATTCGACCAACGATTATTAAAACCATCGCCAATCGTGGGAGCATACTCGAAACGAGGAATGCTTCGAGAGGAATCATCCGAATAATTAAACGAACTGGGCGAACAAGCAGCCTTCGGGAGAGGGAGAGAAAGGAGGAGAGAATAAGAGGAAGTGGTGGAGGGCGATTGCTCTTGAAGCCACCGCGATAATCGAGTGTCAACGAACGAAACGAACGAAAGAAGCAGGAGAATAGAGAAGAGGAGAAGAGGGAATAGTTGGCGGGGTCAAGAAGAGAAGGGAGAAGGAAGGGGTTGAAAGGAAAAGCAGTGGACGGTAAATAAAGGCGTTAAACGAGAATGGATGTGGATGTTCGTCCAAGGGACGTAATCCCGGCCAAAAGGAACGGTTCTTGGTTGGAAGGGGTAAACTTTCTTACCCCTGTGCAAAAGGGGGAAGAAGTGTTTCGGTCGTGGCCGAATCACTTCCGGTTTGTCTCGCAGTAAAACTTGCTTAAGTCGGTCATTTCGTACCTCCGTGGGCCCGATGCGGACCTCCTCGACCGGAAATAGCTTCTCGTTGCTCCACTTTTCACCTCCCTTCTCTCTCTCTCTCTCTCTTGCGTCCACCTCGTCTCACCTCGTTTTTTTTTTTCGAGCCGGGATTCGGTTAAAAGTGAACTCGAAAGTGGGTGGAATCGACCGCCACCGTTCTTTGAAGAAACTTTGGGAGAAGTCGAGCTCCTCTTCCCTATCTTCGTGGCGAAACGTTACCGAGATTAGATTCAATTAAGAGATATGTGAAGATGGATTTTATGATTTTAATTGGCGTTTGAAGAGGAAACGTCGATTTACGGGGTTTCCGTGTATCGAGTCGAACGGTTAACTTAAAGTCATTCTATTCGTATTGCGTATAGAAAAATACTTTGACAATTTTTTGAAGAATTTCGCAGAAGAAGAAAGTTGAATGTATAATTTAGTAAAAAAAAAAAAAGAAAGAAAAAAAGAATACGGTAATTCGTTGGAAAGAAGGGAAACCTCATACGATGATGATATTAGGGGGAAAAGCTGTCAATAAAGTCGTATTCAGATGAAAATTCAAACGAGGCGAAAGCAGGATCAGCTATCATTCGGATTCTCGTACCCGGTTGACACGTTTAAGCCGGATTAAAATTTTACGCGGCAACGGGTCCGGTCCCTTGGATCTTGTTTAAAAATGAAAAAACGCTCGAACACGCGTGCATGTTTAATAAGAGGCGGGCTAACGTCCGGGTGAAATGGTGAAAAATTCACGAGCCAGACCGCACACCATCCGGTCTTTACTTCGGGAACAACCCCTGTTGCCGATCATCTACCCGCGTTTCCTTCTCTTTTATTTAGGCTACATTCGCCAAAACATGGAAAATGTCGCAACAGAGTTGCACAGAATCGTTGTCCAAGTCTTTATGGACCTTTGCGTCGTCGTCGAAGAAAATTGCGTGGTGTAAAACTATAAGGGATCGTTTAATTTTCAAGACTTTATAATTTATAATTGAAATTAGCTGTGCGTGTTACGCGTGAAAATGAACGTCATGTGGAAAAACGCACGATCGGAAATGAAGGAATTATCGAGAATTAAAAAGATCTCGAGGCGACGTTTTATTATATATATATAAATTTTAACGTAGAGAATTTTAGTGTGTTATCACAGGGTGACGGATGTGTGTGTGTACAAGAATTGATAAAAAGATTGATGTATTGCTGTGCTTGCTGGTATATGGGATAGAACGTTTACTTTTCGCTCAGGCTTCGAATTTTGTGGAAATAGATCGTCCGTTCTTTCCGTCGATTTTTACAACGTTGCTCCAACAACGTTTGGTTAATAAGCGGAGGATAAGAGGAGTCTAAAAACGCTGTCTAAAAAACTCTCTATGGCGTAGTAAAAAGAAATCACAATTTGGGATAACGAGCGAGGAATTTCGCGCGTAAATAAAAGCTCGGTTGTTAAAGGTATAATTAAGAAAATTTCCGAGGAAAAATTGCAAGGAAGAAAACAACTCCCTGATCTTTTTTTATTCAACAACGACAAAGAAACGCGTCGCACGCAACGTCACGACCCGCGTGAAAAAAACAGGGGCGTTGGAAAAGGAGAAATCGAAAAATGGCGAATAAAAAAAAAAAAGGAAAAAACGACGGAAAAAAAGATTCTAGAACGAGGAGAGAAAACTTCCGACTTCGATAACGAACGAGATCCGGAAACTACTACGTAAAATCCAATCTTCTCCTCTGCGAAGAAAAAAAAAAAAAAAGAGAAAAGCTTAGCCCGAGCTAAAAGGAAGAAATAATCGCGGTTAGTCGCGCAAACAAAGAGTTACACGGTGGAAAAAGGGGCGCGGAGGAAATAGGCTCGAAAGAGAAAACGGGGGAGAAAGAGGCGGAGCATTCGGTTTCGAGGAAGAGGGTGACGAGAGGAAATCTCTGTACGCGCGATTCTTCTCCCTTCCTCCGTGAGGAGGAAAAATTTCAGCGTTAAAAATGGACCATGGGTAAATTCAGTTTCACAGCGGTGCGCGCGCGTAACGTTGTTAACATCGTAATTGGCCGCGGCATCGTTGGATCGTATCACGTGTAACAAGTTGCTCAACGGTTGATAAGCGGGAAATAAAGTTTCGCACGCTTGATATAAAACGCGCGGGAAGCGAGGCCCCCCCTCCTCCCTTTCGAACAAAAAAACCGCGTCACGGACATTCCAACGGAAATGATGAACGCGTTCATAATTCCATCGCATCCGGTGTACAGGCGGCCGTATGCCCTCGAGTTAATCAGACCGGGTTATTAACGATAAAATGCCCGGTAAATCGTATCCGACAAAGCTTTTCTCTCTCTCTCTCTCTCTCTCTCTCTCTGTCCCCGTTGTTGCAAGCGCGTATTAATATTTTTTCAGACGAGTCGCTTTTTGAACAAATTTGAAACACCGCTATAAGTTGGTATAATTTAGTTGTTGAAACAACCCTCTTGTTTAACTCCACTCGCTGGGTGTGGACGCGTTGAATAAAAGTAACGCGCTTCGCCCGGCCAAGTTTGAAACTCGCGCGTTAATAACGACTCTGCGTTATCGACTGCGTTGTGTGCACTGTTCTCGCTGAAGTAACTCCTTTTTTTTTCCTCTCCAATTGATGAAATTATCCACGTAGAGTTATATAATTGATAAATATACGAATTTTCTCTACTGAAATAATCGTATGAAGATGGCTGTTAAACTACAATTATACCGACGAATATGAAAATTGGTCTTAGAGTTAGTAATTGGAGTTACGTTTTATGATAAGAGCGATTATGATGCAATCGATCGGAGTGAAGGTAAAGAAAGAAGTAAGGACGAGAGAATATAGAAGAAGAGAATGGAGGGAGGAGAATGAGCGAGGGAAAACGATCCCGAGGCAAAGATTCTCGGAAACCCTTCTCGGATCGCACGTGCGATAAGAAACTGTCGACGACACCTTTGATAATTAATGCCCACCCCGAGGGTTTAATTGATCCGATTCCCCATTCGATTATCGAAATCCCATCCTTCGCATCCTGCACTGCCTATAACTTTCCACCGGGTGCTTCTTACACCTTACTCTTTCTCTCTCTCAATTTTCAATTCCATCCCTCCTCGTTGTTCTCTTATTTACCGCTCTTCCCTTTCTTTCTCTTTCTCCATATTTTCCATCCGTATTTCTTTTTACCCGGGTGAAGTCAGTCACCCGAGCGGAAATGTTTTTCCTTTCCCGTTTTCTCATTATTCCCCACGAAATAATTCAAATCGAAATTTAATTTCTCAACTTTTTCGAGATCCTGTAATCTCTGAAAGCGTGAATCGAACAAAAATAAAATGTGAAGAATATAGGAGGAAGTTGGAAAAAAGAAAATATCTTTCGATTAAAAGAAGAAGAAGATGGAGAAGATCGGAAGCAACGAAGAGCAATCTTTCCTCTCATTCGAATATTTCGGATTATCGTTCTTTTTTTTTTCCTCTCTCCCATTTTCATAACGTCGTTTCAAAGACGCAGCTGGAGACAAAGAAACGGCCGAATTAACCCTCCCGCTCGCAATGAAAATCCAATTTCGTTTGAACTCGGTCCTTCGAACGCGGCCAAGTCTCCGCGTTTATGTCACGGTTAACTTGCCGCTGCGACAAATAAATGGGCCGGTCTTTCACCCTCCTCGAGACGAAGAAGAAACGGGGATGGCACCGAGCGGAAAAGTGGCTGAATTAAACGTTAACTCGACCGTGAGTATCTCTCTCTCTCTCTTTGTCTCGTCTCTCTATCCTTTATGAAATCTTGGCGTCAACAATACCCGAGAATTCTAATTCTTACCCTCCTCTCTTTCATCCTCCTCCTCTTGTAGTTGAAACCGTGTTTTCATTTTCGTACATCCATGTATATATATATATATTTCCACGCACGAATCGCATCGTTCGCGAGCAAAAGCATCGTGCATTCAAACCAATCGTGTTTGGAATATATTTGGATGGATCGCAGACAGAAGTGAGAGAATACAGTTTGAAATCTGATGAAAATGAGTATATACAATATCCTAAGTTTACCTCTTAACGCTTATTACACAACCGCTTACGCTGTTCGCACGAATTATTCCGTTTATTTATATTTTCAGCCTGTTCATTCGCGCCAGCCTCTCACGAACTTTCTCCCACTCGAAATTCGTATTCAATTCATTCGATAAAATTACGATATATGCATGCTCGAATAAATATCGTTCCATACAAATATTATTATACGATTTGTAAACATACATATATATATTTTCTTCCCTTTTTGTTTTATTTTCCATTTTCTTATTTTCGAATAACGCGAATCCCCGCGAAATTGAGAGTTCGAATTACAACTCGCCGCGTTTAGTTTACACGAGGCGCGATATTTGGCAAAGATTTTCGCTCGACGTGTCTGCGCAAGTTTAATGCGCGGTGGCCGATATGAGGAATGGAATGGCGTGGCGGGGATTCCAGGTAGTAGAAATTAAGCGGAAAACGGGATCGAAACGCGTGCCAAGATTCTTGAAGCGAAGAGAAAGAAATTTTGTTCACGGATTAAATAAAATATCACGGAGGGAAGGGAAGAAAGAAAAGAACGAGTCGTTGAAATGGAATGGAAATATGAATACGGAACTCTCTCTCTCTCTCTCTCCCTCTTTGAATCGTCGAGGAGAGGACTCGACTCGAGAAAGAAGAACGGTATCCCCGAGAGAGAGGAGAGGCGAGATTCCGTTCGGTTGGCGAGAATGAAAAATCGAAGATGGAGAAAGGAAAGAAAGGGGAGATAAGAATTACGAAGGATTCATCGTTCACAATCACGTGAAAGGTTACGTCGAGGCTTCATCCAATTACGTGGACCGGATTTTAAGCTGTTGGATCTGCCGTTTCAGCACCGATTCTATAAATTACGAACTCGTGGAAATATTTCACCAGAGGAGAGAGAGAGAGAGAGAGAGAGAGAGAGAGAGAGAGAGAGAGAGAGAGAGAAAGGGAGCGCGTTTCTTGCGGGGCTCCACCGTGGAGAGAAGATCGTGGCCCGTCGGTTTCCTTTCCGGAAAAAGGGTGGATAGAGGAGGGGGAGGGACACACGCGAGGAAAGGGTGAAGGCAAAAGGAGGAGAGGGTTTGGCGAGAGAGAATGGAAAATCCGCAAATGGAACGAACTCCTCCACTCGTCCTCCCTTGGCACACTTGGACGGTTACTTCCCTTTATTGAAAGAAAAAAGGGAGAGGAGAGGGGAAAGAAGGATGTGTCGAATGCAATTTCACGACGGGAGACGCGACGTCTGCGAGGAGGATTCCTGTTGTTTTCCACGTGGCCGTGCTCTCCTTGTCGCTTCCCATCCCCATAAGGAGACAATCTTTGTTGTTGGCGCGGTAATAGCGTTACGATTTCGTGAGTTTTATTCGTAATTTCGGATCCCCCTCCCCGATTTACTGCCGGATATTGGCGTTTTCCCGAGTTTGGATTCCATTCTTTCGTGATCTCGCGATTTCGAAAATACGTTGCATAAGAGAATTTCGTTGAAGAATACGCGTGCACGAAGAATATGCGATCCTTGTGCGATCCAACGAAATATTTCATCGTATCGCTCGAATTAAAATTGTTCACCGTATTCGAAATTAAAAATGGACGATCGCGTTGTGAAAAACGATGAATAAGAGGTGGGTATGATTTGAAAATTGGAAGATATCGCGTGTCAAATTTATCGCGGGACACGAAATTAAAAGATCACGGATGGAAAGGTACATCTTTTTTTCTTTTTTTATTTTTATTTTTTTTTTTCATACCGTATAGCGGTGGATATCTCGGGCAGCAGCCGTCTCGAGCGCAAATTTGCGCGATTTGTCGTTTCATAAATCTATACTCTGGTCGCGGCAATACCGGGGACAACGAGACACCGGCCAACAACAGTAACGAGAAAAGTGACAGCGGTTCGAAAACTGCTGTTGAGCCGGCATTAATCCGAATTGATGACCGTGGCTCGTGTCGACCGACTGATAATAAATAAACACGAATGGCGTGAACGCAAAAAGAGCTCGTACGCGGAGTAAAAAAAAAAAAAAAGAAAAAAAAGAAGTAAATTTCTCGCGGAAAAATCGGCACGGCCGATATTACCAACCTGTGGATACGCGATACTCGAAAACGATGAGCCTCTTAAAAGTGATAGGGCCGCTCGAATTTCGAACGCAACTCATCGAACTTGAATAAATTTGCCATCTTCGCGAAATTGAATTTCCTTCTTTGTTAAATCTCTCGATTCGACTAGAAGTAAATAAAGCGAAAACTTTGGCGAATCTGCGTTCGAATCTGGATCGTCAAAGGGACTGGAAGAGACTCGAAGAATCTTTTGGTATCCTTGGAGATGGAGAAACGTGTTATTATAACGTTAAATAATTTTCCTGTAACTCTTTGGATGCGCTTGATACGGGAATTCCTCCTCGGCTTGTTCCGCATTCCTCCCTGGATTTGCGTTTATATTAACAAGAAATTCCAGATTTTCGAATTTCCACGGGCGAATCCAGCAAAATGGTAAGAGTAATTGTTCGCTCTCAAAGAAGAAGGAGGATCCGATGCAACCAAGGATTCCTAAAACTTTCGATCGAAAAATCTCCTCCTCCCCGTCTACCACTACGATTAATCTCGCTCTCGTCAACACCGTCGAGATTCACTTTTCATGCATTTGGCTCTCGAGCAAAATCTTGGCTCGAAGGCTTGTTTTTCCTAATTTTGAACGGAGTCTCTCGTGAATCGTGGGAGGAGTTAAGCCAGTCTGGAAAAGGGGTGGAAGAAGAAACTTTATCGTCACCGTAAGTCTTCTTCCCGGCAGACAAATTACTTCTTCACCGACCTTATCTATCCGCAATTTTTACCTCGTCGTATCCTCCTTTCCTCCACTTTACCTTTCGCGTTTCCCCCCTCCCCCTTTATTCCCCTCCCCTCTATTGAAAGTCGATAAGGGAGTTTTTGGGCCGTGTGCAGATCAACCCTGTTCACGGTTGACGCGCGTTAATATCGTCGGGGATACCGGAGAAGCTCCCGCCCTAATCCGTCAAATCCGAAAAGCCTCGCGAAATAAATGTCTACCGCGTCGGCGATATCGGTGGTCCGGGCTTGCCACCATCCAGCTTGGTCGATACCGCGCCACTATCCTGGGACCTGATTTTAAATATGGCTCGCCACCATCCAGTCGAATCGAATCGAATCGAATCGAATCGAACGAGACTGCTATCGCAAAAAAAAGAGAGAGAGAGAGAAAAAACAGCGATACCCCGATATTTTCCTTCCGGCGGCTTGAATTTTTACAATGGGCTGAATTTCCGCGATTATACGACTCTTCTCGACCCCGAATCCGCATGGATGGTGGAGGATAGTTTAAGGAGGGGAAGTCCAGTCTGTGTAAACGTGGAATTTTCAATTGGTTTTAGTTTATATCGACGATATCTTTCACCTTAGATTCGTGAAAAATTTATAAATAATACGAAAAAATATCGGAAAAAAGTGACAATTTCAATTTGAGCTCGATAAGCTCGACCAACTCGGCATTCTACAAAATATAATCTTCACGAATAAATCATGACGCGTTGGTACAGGAAGCAACAATAAAATGTTATTGTAATCGAATAAACGCGAACGAACGGAAAAGGTGCGCGGCGATAAATCGTTTAGTGTCGGTTTTTCAGCCCGTGTTAAAAGTGTAGAGAATACAGGATATCCGTATCGGGTCGAACGCGACCTCGTACGACGTTCATCGTTTACCCGTACGCTGTGTACGAACATCACGGGTGAAAAACGATCGAAACGAGTGGAGTGGAGGGGTGGGTATATCGACATCGGGTCGGGCGTTCTTCTTCCGGCCGAAAGTTGCTTCGCTCCCATCGGGAATAAAGTTGGAGGAACAAACGAGCAACGGCAAGCAAGATATCGCGCGATGACCGCGTTTAAGCGGCCGTTTTTTTTTTTCACGTCACGCCTCGCGTGTTTGAACGTGTATTTCGATTTTTTTTCTCCCTTCTCCAACTGCCCGTCTTTCCACCAATCGTCCAAAAAACGAACCACCGACCCGCTTAATCATCCCCGCTTGGAGGAAAAGAGAGGAAGAATTCGCGAGAGAAAGTTTAAAAACAACAAAAAAATCGTTCAAAAATCGCCTCGATCCAAAAAACGAGTAGAGATGAATAATGCAACGTCCTCGAAGTTTCGCGCGTGGGACCACTGGTCCCTTCTCTCGATCTACGCGCGCAACGATATTTCCACGGGTGGAGGGAAGAAGGAGGAGGATGATCGTTCGCTCGGATCCGCTTGGAAACGAGTCGAAAATTGCTGCGAGGAGAGCCGTCGTCGCATCCACTCTCCTCTAATGCCACGAAATTCCCATATCTTGGACTGACGTACACCTTGGCGCGGCCTTTTCCTCCTTTCTCTCTCTCTCTCTCTCTCGAAACCACAGAGGACAAGCTTCTTACATAAATCACGAGCGTTTAACGCGAGGTTCGAGAGAGGAGGAGGAGGAGACTACTCAGTGTCTGAGTCCGTGATGGAACGTGGCGAATCTTGGAGATGTGTCTACCGTGCTATATTTTAGGGGATGAAACGGAGGGAAAGACGGGGGGAGGAGGGTCGTGGCGAGACGGCACCCGTATCCTGCGCGTGGCGAGCTGGAAATTTTGCTTGCTGGACCGCGAACGAAAGCTTGTGGAATCGACTGGTGGATTAATAAAAGGGGTAACCTCGGTTTTAGCTCGATAAGCAATTTTAAAACGCGACTTTGCGATTGGAAGGGTCGATTTTCAATCAAGTTCCCTAGGATTTAGACCTCTTCCTCCTCCTCCTCCTCCTCTTTTGCTTCAAAGGGAGACGAGAGAGGCACGACAGAGGGGCGTGTGTTTGCCTCTGCTTTCTCGTATTTCCTCTCGTACTTCGCTCGCCCCAGTTTAACGCCGCATGTAAGAGCGATTTGCTAATCTTGATTGATCGAAGACGAGGTTAGAGAGTTGAGAATCGAGTTAGAGGAATCGAGCGAATTTTTATCGCGATGAAAAATATTTATGTTATACGCGAATACACGGCGCTGCTTCGTAATCATAAACAGCGAAAATTTAGGTCTTAATTTTTCTAGGATCAAAAGGAACGTAACGAACGTGGAGGAAAAAGAAAAATGTTTCGATGTTTCGGAAGAAATCACGCACGAGGCCGGGAATCTCGTCAGAGGTTCGTTTGACGAGGGTTGTAACCTCGGACGATTAATCATTCGGTATTAATTAACCGAGGCAATCGGTGGTGCTGCCCTCTCCGTGCGTCGAGAGTTGGAACGTTTCCAACGCGGATTCACCCCTTTTCGAGATCGCTACTTTCCACCTACAAGGTCACGGTCTTTAACTTTTTACAACGGCCTCGACTCGAACCCCTTAATTACCGTCACCCTTTCGGATTAATCGGTTCGAATACCTTCGATCGAGGATCGAAAAAATCTCTAAAAGTTTCGATGCAGCTCTAAGCGCTGCAAAAAGATCTCGCGCCAATTTTTCCCCTTCTATTCCCATCGAGAAGTAATCGTGTCTCCGACAGGACACGAGGGGCCGAAAAGCCAAGACGACTTCGGAGGAAAGGTATCGCGGTTTCGTCGTTGCGAAACTATTCCAGAACCGAGAGCCGTCTGTGTATATATCGAAGTACCGTTCTCCCGGTTCGTTCCACCATTATACACGAGCCGAGAGAACAATCTCGAATAATCTCACGTGTGCGATCCTCCGTGCCCCGGAGTTTCCATATCGTCGTTGCAAAGACCGACTACCGCTGAAACACGACTTTGGACAAGTCTGATTTAGAGATACGAAACCCCTCGAACGAACTCTCTCCGCTTCTCTCTCGGAGAATCAAACTTCCCCGAGAATCCCCCTCCCCGTATGGGGGAATGAATGAATCATCCTCGAGGATAATTTTAATCGAAATTTCTTAAAGAAAATTTATCGCCGCCAATTAGAAGAGAGGAGGAGTGCGGGGAGGAGGGTGAAGGACGAAAGTTTCGCGCCGAAAATTCGCTCGACGGGGAGGAGAGGAATCGGGCGCGAGGAATTGAATAATACCGTGCGAGTAGGAAATTGGATGGAAATCGGTGATAAAGGAAATCGTTATTTAAACGTGGCGGCCACGAGGATGCCCCCGGTAATTAATAACCGAACAAGTTGCCGCTTGCAACGAGGGAGGGGGGCGGAGGGGGGCTAATTTCGGCTGATTACTTTGGCAACGATTACTGTCGGGGGACTTTGCGCGCGTACGTGATTCTGAAGTTTCCGTGAGCGGCCTGCTAAATCGTTAATTACGATCACCGCGATTAATCACTCCATTGCCGGCGACGGCCATTTAACCGACACGCCGCCGGTCAACTCAACGCAACATGTAAACAAGATTTAAAAGCGGGGCCCGATTTTTGGGAAATGCTTGATTTGCTCGGATGGATCGAACATTTTTTTTTTTTTTTTTTTGCGCGCGCGAAACGTGTGTGTGGGGCAAGGGATCGGGTGGAAAAGTAATTTTGTTCTCGTTATTCGGTCACGCGTTTCTTGTAACTTTTTTTTTTTTCCCCCCCCTCTTCCTCTCATTTGTGATTAAATTTTCCTAATGGCGGGTATGACACGGATATGACAAAAAGGTGAGAGATTTCGCGGAGAAATTAATCTTTTTGACAGGTTAAATAATATTGTGTATATATATATATATGTATAGATTTTTGTATCTTTGTTATTTTTTTTTTTTTTTTTTATTAAGTTCAAATGCTTTCCTAATGGGAAGAGGTGTAATCCAATTAAGAAGGGATGCGTCTCTTCTTTGCCAAATCTTAGTTTTTTATTCTTCTTGATTTAAATCCAAATTTAAAAATGGTTTTAATTCGCCGTGGAACGAATCGCAATTGTTAAAAAAATTTGAAAACGAAAGGATCGACGATGGGAGAGGGAACGGTGAAAAAAATATTCGAAAAATTCGTTGGTTCGTTTCGATTCAGTTCGATTATATCGATCTGTTCGATCTTGAACCGAATAAATAAATTCTCGACGTTATTAAAAATCGAGCCGAGCTCATGATATTAAAATACGTTTTTACGTAGATTTGGAAAAAAAAAAAAAAGTAATAATGGATACGACTATCTGACGACGAGAATCGAGAGCGGAAAACGTATCTGATCGCTTACGAGTTCATTTTTTTTTTCCATCGTTTTTACAACGCGTTATTACGCGTTTTACTTATTTTGCCCGGCCGTGTAAATCGAATCCAACATCGTAATCGATCCACGAGCAAGAATCGCGCTGGAAATCGATCGATGCGTGATTTTTTTTCCATGTTTTTCTTTTTTCCTTTTTTTTTTTTCCTTTTTTTTTTATTTCGTCCATTCGACGCGTTTCTACGCTCAAATTTGGAAATTCGATTCTTCCACTGTTTGTGTATCGCGTGACTCGATTACCATTGTTGATCGTCACTTAAAAGCTATATACACGCACAACTGTATTACTCGACTATTATCCTATCACCACGATTTTCGCACGATTGCGATTATTTATTATTCGGTAAATTACGGGAGGAAGAAAAATGTAAATTTAAAAATTTTAAACGATAGTTTTAGCGTAAAACGAGATTTTATATATCTTCGACCGACTCGTAATCAGATTCTGACGAACCAAAGATTCTCTATTCGGAATAATCGGAAGAAAATTCATCCGGCAAAAGTTTCTCCGATCTCTTTCTCCAATTTATTCCAAAATTCTAATTCTTCCCTCTCCCCCGTGCCAGCCTCTCGATTTTCCTTTCCAAAAGTGGCGATGCGAATCTCTTTTCTTTTCTTGCTGCTTCTTCAATGTTAAACATCGAGGAGCGGATCGTTTCCATGCCAGCGTAGAATTAACCACACCAGGTCCCTCCCTCGGTTGCATTAACTTTCCGGATCGCGACCACCCTCCAGCGAAATCCAATTCCGGGGAATGCGGTCATTTTCGCGTCTCTTTCCATCTCTGCCTCTATCTTACGTCGCCCTGGGTTACTTGCACGGTTACACGCCACCGCAACCGAACAAATGGAACCCGGTATTCCCTCCCAACATTATGATAGAGTCGCTTTTGCCCCAACTCGAGATGGGAAATAGGTCTCGCAAATTGTTGGAGATGGGCAGAATTTCGGGGCAAGTGAAAGCAGCAAAGGGATATCGCTCGATTGATTCGTTCGGTCGCTGGAAAAATTGTGATCGAATTGTGGGAAAGAATTTCAATCCGTTAATTTAGGAAAGATTATGGGGTTGGAAGTAAAAACGGATCGATCAGAAATAAAATAAAAATAGGGGAAGAAGAATAGTGTAGCAAATAATAGCACGAAACTATGTCTGCCTCTTCGAATTACAGTAACCACGACTCGTAACATTGCTCGAACAATTAGAGAGAGAAATTAAAGGAAACGTATCATTCGAAAAAACGATACATTTACCCCTAATAATACCAATACGTAATTTCCACGAATAAACGAGGCATTTTCTCCAAATCCATCCATCGATCTAAAGAATCTAAAGGAAACATCGGCAGAGAGAGAGAGAGAGAGAGCATTGTCCCTCGAAAGAATCGGCGTGGACGAGACACGGCCGATCCTATCCCATATTCGTGTGGGCGGGGAGAAGCGCGAAGATGTCACGTCGTCCAACACGTGTATATACGCGCAAGGCAGGCAGGGAGGGGGAGGCAGAGAATTTGGCACGATATCGGGGCCCAGCGCGACGCGGCCGGCCAGCGCATTCGTGTTCGCCGGCACAGCCGGGGGATTACCGATGAGGCACGTCGGATTACCGCAGTTAGCGGTGTTCGTTAGACCACTATTTTAATTAAGACTATTATACGCGCGCTCGGCTATTCGTATCGCGGCTGTTACGTGCGCGGACCGTTAAAACGAGAGCACCCGCGACACCGATTCGTTTCCGCGGCCTATCGATCGCGATTATCCACGCGCCACCTACCGTCGCAACAGCCCGTTTGTTAGAGGAGGAGAAGCTTGCAAATTTGTGGAAGTGATGTAAATAATGAGAAGAAAAGAGGGTTTGCGCTACGATCGGTATGAATCCTCGCGTGGAAGACATGTAATGCGTGTACTGTCTTTGTGCTCGGTGCATTTATTGAAAATGCAGGGAAGAGAGATAAGGGATATCTAGTTTCTATCTCTGTTATTATACCAGTGGAACGAATTCGTTGGATTCGTCGAACGAATTTCTGTTTTCTTGTTTCTCCCCTCCCCATTATTTTTTTTTTTTAAATAGAAGAAGAGTAATTAACCGAGAGATAGATTTAGGAAAATGGAGGATTTCCTGTTTGATTGGCGAAACGAAGCTACGAGTTCAACTTTTCACCGAAATAAAGTAACTCCTCTTCTTCAATTATCGAATTTGGATTCGCAGAAGAGGAAATAAAAATGAACCCTCTATTCATCGCGTGTGAAAAACAGGAGCAAAATACGCTCTTCGATTGATACACTTGCATCTCTCAAATTTCCGTTCCATTGCCATTATTATTACCCCTGTATCCTAAAACTTCTTCACGATTCTCATTCCAACGATCTGTCGATAACTCGTACACACTCCCTCTCTCGATCTATAATTCGCGCGAAACGTGATAAAAACGTCACTCACCTGGTTGCGATCAATTGGCAGGTGATGCTGGGCGAGGCCCAAGCTTCCGGGCTCCATGGGGCGCACTCGTACAGCCTGAGCTCCCTGCTCGAGACGGCCCCGAACACGCTGCGCCATCCCCCGGTGCATCCGAGGCCGAACCCGCTACCCGCTCCTCGCGAGGTGCTCGCGCTGCTCCCGGCTCCGTCCTCGCTGCTCTCGCTGCTGGCACGTCCGTTCTGTGGACAGATCGCGCGCCCTCGTAAATCTTCTCTGTTCGGGGGAAGGTGCATGCACGTGCACGACCGGTTTGATCACGGCGGAAATCGTGATCCGGCACGATTCGTCCGCCCCCTTCTTTCGGCCCAAATTTGCGCCGCGGAGAGAAATTATGCGAGACACCTGCTCGGCCACGATAACAACGCGCGCCACCAATTTGCGATTTTCTCGTTTACTTGCGTTTACCCCGTCCACGTAAGTGTGTGTGTGTGTTACGTTTATGCGTGGTGCGCGCGTGTGTATGTAAATGTGACGTTAGAAGAAGAATTCGAAGCTGAATCGTTATCGATCAATGGTAAATTTTATATATATATATATATATATATATATATGGAAAAGTATCTGCGATCTTGGTGGGATTAAAACGGTAAAGATGTAATTGATCGAAAGCAGATAGAGAGAGAGAAACAATACATGGAAAAATTGTTGCGAACAATTAATTGGCCGAATTCGTGTGCAAAAGAAATAAAATTCTGCCAGTTTTGAAAGTAAACTCGTCGCATCCTATGTGTATCGTAACGAATCGGATATTAAACTCGAAAGAGAAGGCGAAGGGAGGAAAGAAAGTATTTTGCAGCGTATTATCGTCGAGATAGAAAGAAGGAAAGAAGAAAAAAACGCATATATAAGACGCATTGACAGCTCTCCTCTCTGCTGGTCGCATTCCAGACATGCGTCGTTCTCGAAGACGACGGAGACGAGGGTTGGAAAAGCGCGGAAAACGCGGCGGAGAGCCGTGTCTGCCGTTCAAGAAATGTAGCCTCATAAGTGTCAAGCGCATTTTCCCGCTGCCACTTATCCAAGAGACAATATCGAGCGGCTGAGGAGCGCGTGGCCTGCGCGCCGGATGCAACCATGTTAACCCCCCTCGTGCACCCTCTCTGTTTGTGTCGAGGGCTGGCGGTTTTCGGCCGGGAACGGAATGCAGCCAGGTAGATGCAGCAGGACATTGTGCCCTCTCCGTGCACCCCGCAGGGATGATACATGGTGGATTAATTGAACTGTCGAATATTGACATTCCGGTGAAAACGGTGCGTGTTTACGTCGTGATGGTGCCCCGCGCCTTTGTGCATTACTCCACCCCAGATTCGATTCTGCTTTCCCCCGTTCCTGCCCCGTTCTTTGAATTTTCTCCTTTATTCGCGCGTATTAATTCGTTTCTCCCTTCGCTCACATCTCTTGTCGACGTGTTCTAACCGTTTCGATGATCCGATATCGTTTCGCAGTATCCTCCTCGGCCCACTTTCCACTCGATCGTACACAATCGGTTTAATTTGCAAATATTCGGATCGAGAATATATACAAATAAGCGAATCGACTCGAATCGAACGAACGATAATCTTATTCTTAAGAATGGAAAGAACGGATGGAACCTTTTTACATTTTTCGAACGCATACCATAGTTTCGATTAAACTCGTGTCTCGCCGAGAAGGATCTTTCTTCGCAATTTATATTAACAAATCGCAACCCGTGTTTCTTGTATGTCTGATTATTCGATCGTACACGAGCCTTCTCTTCTTTCCTTTTTTACATTGCGTTCGACGCGGTTCCATTAAAATCCGTGCCACGGCGCGCAAAGGGGCGCGTTCGGTTCTCCCCGCCCGGTTAATCGTCGATTATATCGGACGGAGTGGTAAAAGCGGGCAAGCAATGCTTATCCAATTTGTTCTTCTGGGGAAAAATGGAAGGAGAAATGGAGCGCACGCGAGTAACGGCAATTAACCGTTATACGCGATACAACGAAATCGGGATTTTACCCCTCCCTCTTCACCCCTCCCCCTCCCTATTCTTCAAAGGGAAGGCCTTATAATTTTTATTTCACGGAGATATTCGCTCTTTGTCCGTCGAATCGCTTTCGACTCCTCTCTTTTTCCACGTCGTTTTCGTAATATCCTTCCTCCCGCGAGATCAGGTTGACAAATCGAGCGATGCTCGATATTTCAAAGCGATCCCGCGCGATAAAAGCGGGATTATCGACGAGAATCGTCGTCCCTCTTAAACGTCGATTTAACGTCCAACGTCTTTCCGATACTCGCCTCTTAACTCGACCTTAATTCAAGAGGCATCAATTTTCAGGCCGGCGATGTGGACGCGCGAGGTCAGCCTCGATCGGGGATGAGCGATATTTTGAGTAACTTGGAGTCGTTGAGATGGCGATGACGATGGTGACAAGCTCTCTCGAGTAGAAACAAATCTTACATCTTCCATATACATTCTTCAATTTCTTTTTCTCCCTTAGATATTTTTGCAATTGTTGAAAATCAAAATTGTAGAGATAGCAGGATGGTGGAGCCGGAAATATCTCGCCTCGTTGCTCAAATATCGACATGTATACGAGCGAGGGAAATTGCCCTGTTTACGTTTTGCGAGAGGCTTTTAAAGCAGGGCGACGATAATGGGACGGGTTTTGCCCGCATTGCTAGTAAATTATTCGCGACTAATACGGCGATCGTTGGAAGCAAGAGGGAGAGGGGACAAAGATATCTTGCGAGGCATGAAAGAAGCCACGGAACTGTTTTCGGTTTTGCCGGGGACAAAGAGCTCGTTAAGGATCGATGAAAATTTCACCGCGGTCCGAGCTCCCTTTGACGCTGTCGTTCCCGACTTTGACTCGATAAAGCAGGGGATGGGGGGGGAGCGAGGATCGGGAAAATTTGCCGTTTACCACGATACGTTGTTGCACGCCGCTATTAGCGGGGCCGTGCATCCACCGTGCAGATTATAATAGGAATGTGAATTTTCTATGCACCCGTTATTGGGGCACGCGTGATAAGGGGAGCGTGCCCGCGATAAAGGAGGTATCTAGGGGTGTAATTTCGAAAATTGTTCATTGTCATTTATGGGATATCGTTCGATATCGCGATTACGTCGAAACGAATAATTTCTCAAAGAATTTTATCGTTTCACGGTTTGTTTTTCCTCTAAACCTCGCGTAAAATTCGTATTTTCAACATTTGATGCGAACACTCGAGATTTTATTCCCTACAATTAGTTTAAATTAACCTAGTCGTCGATAATTGACGACGAAACTTCGATATTCGTAATACAAGTTCGTCGTGAAGATGATGCACAAAGAAGATAAAATACGATTGTGGAATGGACGTGCGTAGAAGAAGAAACAAGGGATGGAACGATAGTTACATCCATTTCGGGGCAAAGAAGGCGCAAACGAGTCCAGGCGTTAATTACCGTATAAAGTGAAGAGTCGAACGAGGAGGAGGAGTAGGAAGCAACTTTTCTCCGCGGAGGAACAACGTTTTCGTTGGGGGAAAGAAGCGAGCAGGAAGCCCCGTTCTTCAAGAAAATTAAGCCAATTAACCCCTCGAGCTCAAGAAAGAGAGAAAGAGAGAGAGTTCCTTTCAGCTGGCAGCAGTCCAGCGATTCCGCCAATCCCCTGTTTCAGGGGAAAAACCCAGCGTAGCCTGTGGCTGGCGATCCACCGTCGTCGTCGATGAAACTTTCCACGATGCGTCTTCCAAACCATTTCTGCAAACAGTAATTAAACCCTTTCCGCGATTAATCAAACGTCTCTTTCCTTTAATTTCTCTTGGAAATTTTCCTCCGAGAATACACCGAGTCGCGAATATTACACTCTCGTCTTTCCTTTTCCATTTCTTTTTTTTTTTTTTTTTTTTTTTTTTTCTCTTTATTATTATATTTCTCGCTTGTTTCTACGTATTTTTTTTGCCCCCTCCCAAAAGTGTAAACAGAGAGAGAGAGAGAGAGAAAGAGAGAGACCTTTGCTCGTATCGGTATTCGCATCGTCAATTGACGGCCAGCCTCGAATATATTCGGTCGATCGCGATTCTTTTCCATTCATCAACCGTTGTTGTGTTCGATTCTGTAACGCCTCGCGCTATCGCGCCGTGGCAATAATAACGAGAAGGAATAATGGTGGCCGGTGAAAAGCTCGATGAATATGGTTCGTTGGAGTGCAGTCGATTCGACTCGTATCGACGAACGTTTCTGTGTCGAAGGGGAGGAAACGATCGTTTCAAACATTGTGCAATTTCTCTTCCCTTTCATCTTTTTCCTCCTTTTTTCTTCCTTTCTTTTCTTTTCTTTTTTTTTTTTTTTTTTTTTTTACATATCCCTGACCAGATAAAAGAAACATCCTCGACGACGAGGAAAAAAGGCGTTTGTTGTTTCTCGATTAAATTAATTTTTAAATATGACACGATCATATTTCCATTTGCATTTGTAAAGTGTCAATAAGATTTCCAAGATGTGCCTGTATATATATGTATATATGTGTATATACATATACACACATCATTCACCACGGAGGAATATTTTTCCGGAAATTGTTTGCGTGCGATGGAAACGTTGCGCGATATCAACGATTTATTGCAGCGTTAAATGGCTCGAGATCGTTTTATACTCGAAAATTAACGAGAGCCACGAAATCTCCGTTGGAAACAATTTCGGGATCCCGAGCCGGGAGAACGATTTCGATAAGACGAAGAAAAATACCCGGGGGTATCTCGAATCTTGGCGAGCTCTAGCGAAACAAAGATCGGTACCGACGATAGAAATTATTCAGAAAAAAGCGGAAAGTTTTACCAGGCATTTGCATGGTAATACACCGGTTGTTAACGTTGCTCTATTAAAACGGCGATAAAAACACCTTAACCGTGTATGCGATGTATGTTACAGAAAAATCCAAACTTGTTGTTGTCGAAAGAGTAAGTCGAATAAATCTGAAAATGATTTTTTTCCAGGAGCGAAAAATTCGAAACTACAGGGAATTTTAGACGGAATTATACAACTTTTTATTTAAGATATTTCTCGACAATTAAATTTACACGAACTTTTCTTTTCATCTGCTACTCGATGACAACATTATACTATAAGTTTCATATAGTACGCGAGTGTAAGCCGGTTGGTCGAAAAATTCATTTACCGTTTCCTTGGGGTACCCTTCCGCCGTTTAAAAGAGGCAGGGATAACCGATGTTCCGTGACGGGCTACTCTAAAGGGTTAATAAAATTGGCCGGGTAATATGCATACTTGCCTGGAACTTGGGGAAATGGCCGGTGGACGAGCCAAGCTGACGCTCAACCTGGTTCCAACAACCTGATCCCTTTTTACCATACTTTTTTAATCTTCCTTCCGTCCCCCTCCCCCCACTCCCCCCCGGCGAACGCAGTTTGTTCGAAACTTCGTTTGCACTCGCTTAAGGAAAGTTACCGCTAAGGAAAAAGTGCGCTTAGGCAGCTCGTCTACTCGCTTCTGTTGGCTAATCGCTGATTCCAAGAAACGGCTTCAATGGGCGTCGGCCGCCCATCCGGTAACCGAATCACCGTAGATATGAATCTAATTTTCCGCCGTGGAGTGCAAAGTTCATTTTGAAGTCGTTTCCAAGTCGTGGAAGATACCGCGTGGATAATTTTTTGGAATGGCTTGGAATCGAGGGGATCTTTACATCGAAGATAGCAGGGCCAATAACATGGGAGAAGCGAGGAGGAGAGAAGGAGTCCTTGGAATAAGACATGAAGACCCCCGATACGGGGATTACCGGCACGGATTCGAATCCGATATGGATACGGTTCTACGATAGAAAGAAATAACGTAATGTATTCTTTTTTCTTTTTTTTTTTTTTTTTTTTTTTTTTTTTTTTTCCCGAAACTTTCTTACAAATATGATAGCAAAGTTTATCGGTTTTCGCCGTGGAGAAATCTCGTAAGTAAAAAGATCACAGGTTTCTTTCAGATCTCCTTTTTGATGGGTTCGGGGCAAATAGCATTTGGGAAATTGGGAATACCAGAGGTTAACGTTATTTGGAAAGTGTCTGTTGTTGAAAAAGTTCTACAGGAAACGACGTTTATTTTAAAAGAAGAGGAAAATACCTCTTAAAGTTCTCTTCTCTTTGTATAACTTTCCAATCGTGATGAGACTTAATAAATCGTCTAGAGACAATCGGTAGAAGAAGAAGAGGAAGTGAAGTTTCATCGAGGAGAAAGAGTCGTTCGATGAACTCGCTGATCGGAATCAGAGATCCAATGGGGATGGATCGTGTTAAAAAATAATTAGGCCACGAGCTTGCTTGCAATATTTGCCGTTATAATTCGTGGCCAACGGCGGGTTTCTCGATTAAAAAAAAAAAAAAAAAAAAAAAAGAAACGAGAGGAAGGAAGGAAGGAAGGAATACTCGCTGGAATACTCGTCGGCGGCATCCCTTGAATTCCATCGCGAAACATCGTTTTCCCTTCTCTTCTCTATTTGTAAATACTGATATTTATCAATTACGAGATTGAACGTCTGTTCTTTTTTTTTTTTTTTTCCCTCTACTTTTTTTCTCTTCGATTTTACACGCGTCGGTAAATTAAAAAACCGAAAAAGAGGGAAAACAGAAACCACGGAAAAATTTCGACGGAACAACCAACGTTCCATGGAATACCAACGTTAACCGCGTAACGTCTCGACGTCCCTGAAACGAGAGAATCGACCGTTCGAAAACGAGTTCTTCAGAAAGGGAAAAAACGGAGCGGGCAGGTAGGTGTATTTCGATGCAACAAACGGACGAAAAATCACGTCTCGATAGGGAATTCTCCGCTATACGTAGTAAATGGAATTTCGACGTTAAATACTGGTCAGCGATTGGCGTGGTTCTGTTCGATGAAAAAAAAAAAAAAAAAAAAAAAAGAGAGAGAGAGAGAAGAATGGAACAGAGAAAAACACGGCGAAAGTTGAAACAAATTTGGCCGCAACGTATGCTGATTTTCGGAATGTTCCACGTGTTATCGAATGATTCGCGGGTCTTGTTAGTTTCAACGCACGTTTCAAAACGTTTTGCGATCGGTTTGCATTTTATTCGAGGCGAGGACACGCGTGCGTGCGTGCGTGAAAACGTAACGAAAACGTGGTGTTGTCGTGTTCACGTCTATATGTGTTTACTCGGTGTATTTCACGTGCGTAATAAAAATCGCTAATATTTTCGTTACAAGCTTGGGAGCGGAGAACGAACGGTATAATAAAAGGAATTATTTTCGAAACCGTGGAACCGTCATTTTTTACGTATATACACGCGTGTGTATGTGTGTGTATGATATTACGCGTACGTAGGTGCGAAAAAAATGGGGGGATGAAAACTGCGTTGGAGGGTGGAAAAATATAATATACATACGTTTCAAACCGTTTTTCGCAGGATAAGGGAAATATTAATAAAAAGCCGGTGTCACGTTCGCAAATCCCGATTCATTTGCCGCATTACGAATCGTGATTTATTCAAGCGTATATCCGTCGATTAATATCGAGCGTTGTACACGATTATTAGAGGAGGAATGACTTATTGTATCCCCGTCTATCTTCTGTCTTGTCTTTTTATCGCTATTTCTCTTTTCTTTTTTCCCCCCCTCCCCCTGGTTTTGCTCGATCGAGCGGAAATTTGATAAAAATTTCGCGTAAATTGAGCGTTGTTCAAGTAGGTGCGAATTCTCTCGCACGATTGAACGATATCGATATATTTATTAACGAAATTAAATTATACAAATACACACGATACATTTTTTAATCAACAAAATCACATTATACGAATTCGAACGTAATTGCGTATAATCGGAGAGGGGGGTGGGGGGAGGAAAAACAGATGAAGTTTAGTTTATTTCGTGGACCAAGCATGGAAAATAAGAAGAAGCGTGGAAGGGATTAATCAGCAGAAAACCGTGGAATGGAAAATTTCTAAATTCCGCAAACTCCTCGGATTCATCCCATCCCCGAAACGCGCTTGGTAACTTCAAACCAATCCTTGCATCCGCAATTTAGAACACCCTCCTCTCTATTCAACCCGCCCCTCGCTCGCGATCGTTCTCGATCGTCTCGAAGACCGTAGCAAGCAGAAGGAGGCGCGCAGAGTCAGCGAATCGTGGGGCGGAGAATCGTAGGGGTGCAAAGAGGGTTGCGGCGGCGGGCAGACAAGACTCGCGCGTTTCAAGTTGCCGTCTATCGAAAGGTATTTATTCGAGACGCGGCCCTTTCACCCTCCCCCCTTTGAGAACGCGATTCTAACTGCTCTTTTAATAAAACCCTTTATCGAGAGAGCCATCCCCTCCACTCGAGAAAACACCAAGCCCTCGAAAGCGGCGAGAACGGTTGTGGACGAAGCCGAGCCTATGAATGCGAAATTCGAGAAGTTTTATCCACGATAAAAGTGGATAAAGCGGTGGTGTGGAGGCTTTGTATAAACTTCGAGGAGGACAGAGCCCTGTTCTCACATCCCCGAGAGAAGTCTCGACAAATTTTTACGAATCGAAACGCGAAAGAAAATGGAATTTCTCGCGACAAGAATATCCTTCTGTTCTCCTCCACGAGATTGGAAGTTCGCCGATTTTCAAACACGAGGTAGGAGGAGCAAACGAGGGAAACAAAGATCGCGGGTTGATTCGAGACAATTTCAATTGGCTTCGTCTTTCCAACGAGAACCCGTCGTCGAAGGCCGCGTAACATTAAGGGAGATTCGAGGGGAGGAAAGAATAAAGGAAGGAGGAAGAAGAATCTTGTCGATTCTTCTTCGATCCGAGGGTGTCGCGATTTCCGCCTCGGTTTAATATATTTCTCTCTTTTTGCTCGCGATTCCGCCGGATTCTCGCGCGGGAGGCTGGCTTCTCGCTTGATTTCCTCGTCACAGGCGTCAATCGTTCGATCGAGCTCGCTTCTCTCCTCGAATTCTTACGACGAGGAATGAACAACGTTCTCGAGCGAGGAAATCGTTTCCGCTCGAGTAATGCGACGAACGTTGCGATTTTTGGGTGATCTCGCGCGTGGATTAACGAAACGTGATTACGAAAGATAATAATTGGGAATCGTGTGACGAGAAGATAGAATGGAAAGAGACACCGAGAGGAAATTGAGTTATTTGGATATAATTTCGAAATAAGTATAATTATTTTGCGTAATAATAAGTATTCGACGAGAGATTATTTTTAAATTAAAGTTGATTTAACAGTTAATAAATTCGTTCTATACAACTTGTTCTAGATTATTGTCCAATTATTAATAATCTAAAACCTATTAAACACTATTCGTAGCTTTGCTTCTCAAGAATAAGAAATAAGAATTTCCAACGGAACGAGTCAATAATTTTCCCGGACACGTTCGATAAATCTCCATAAACAATCACGTTTAAAACATGGCCACGTCGTTCCACGCAATTTCACCGGATCACCCATGCATCACAATCGCCACCAAGAAAGAAGAGAGAGAGAAAGAGAGCAAGGAAACGCGACGTTCCGACACGAAAGTTTTTCTTCGAAGCAAGAAACGAGTCCGTTCAACTGCGTTACCCACGAACGGACGTGTACAGACGGAGACCAAAGCTCCCTGACCTCGTTCCTACTCCACACTAATTTTAGTTTAACATTTTCGATGCACCATCCGTTTCCAAGAAAGAGGAGGAGACACAGGGAGATAGAGAGAGAACAGTGTCCACCGTCTAGCATGCGGGTGAACGACGAGGTGGAAAAGCAGAAGGAGAAGATCGAAGATCGCGCGCCAGGAGGACGATCGGCGGCTCTCTGTTTGAGAGAACGGCCCGCGTTCTAATTAATAGCGGACCATCGACGAGACCCGCACGGGTTGCGAAAGACCACCTGCTCGCCATCCCCCTTTCTCGAGGAGTGGAGAGAGAGAGAGAAAGGGGAGAAGGAAGGAGAAGACGGGATCAGCCTCGTCTCGAAATTTCACTCACAGAGAGAGCGTGAAACGGACGATTAATCGTTGGCTGGCTCGACCCTTTCTTCCGCATAATTGATTCGAGGATATCGAGAGAAAGGGTGGCGGTGTTGGGGGTTGTCTTCTTCTTCTTCTTCTACCGCGAGCGTGATTTATTTCGTCGATCTCGGTTTTCATCGGCGAGGAGATGAGTAGCAGTTTCCTTTCAGCTGGATATTTGGTGTTGATAATAATGCGTCGATGGGCGATTGGATCGAGATCATTCTGGAGAGAGAGGGGACGGGATAAAGTCGAATCGATCGTATACGAGATCGGAGAAATAATTTAGGATCGATGGGATATTGGAAACATTCATTCTTGTAATTTAATAGAGGTTCGTTAAACGAGCTCGTGCATCGATAACGACAGGGACGAGTAGATGGATGAATTCGTAACTAAGTTTTAACTTTTGATCCAGAATCTGCCGCGATCTAAAATTAAATTCCATTAAACGAGGGAAATTTAATATTTTCTCCAAGATCCGAAACACGGGTCAATGTTCGATTTATACGACGATAGGCGAAAATTATTGGAAAATCTTGGTTGCTCGGCCACGTCGAAATGGAGCGATTAATCCCCCGCGAAGGGATTAAACCGGGCGAAATGCACTCGAACGAAGGGATGATCCACTGGTAACGTAGTCGCATAGCGTCGTCTACGTAGATGGTCGTCGAGCGATTAGGAGGTCGGCATGCGGCTCGTTCGCATACCGATGCAACGTGTTGCACCGCTGCCTGCCTCTCTGGATATTCGATCTCGAACGCATTGAATCACCATAATGGCGGCGGTCGGGAAAAGGAAGGGGAGAGAGAGAGAGAGAGAGAGAGAGAGAGAGAGAGAGAGAGAGAGAGAGACACGAGACGGGAGGCGAGGCAAAGTGTTAAGGTATTCGAGGTGTCGGCACGAAGAGGCCGATTCCACCACCGCGGTGGAGCTTTGAGGAATTTGCTCGCCGTCTGAGACGATGTTTGCACAAGTTGCCGAAGGGGATGGCGGGTGGGCGAGATTCTCGATGAGGAGGTGGCGATAAGTGGAGGGAAAGGGAGGGAAATATAAAATAAATAAAGAGAGGTATCGTCGTCGTCGTCGTCGTCGTCGTATTGTTGTTGATCGATTTCCAAAGAGACGAGACGAAAATAAATTGATGGAAATGGGTGTACGTAATAAGAGCGATTCAGCGAGAAGTTGGAGGAGCGGCTGGAGGCAAAGCAAATAGAGAGGGGGTTGAATGGCTGTTGAATGAAAGAGAGAGAGAGAGAGACGTTACGGGATAAAATCAACAATGACGGATGGAACGAAAGCGATCGAACAAATATGAACGAGAGGGGGGGCTTTGAAAGGAAAAGGTCCTCCTCTAACGCCGGGTAGAGGGAACCGGTATTAATTGTTCGTTAATCCCCACCGCGTTGCAACTGAAACAAACTAATTGTCGAACAGCGAGACCTCCTCTCTGGAAATTATCACCCCGAGGGCGTCGAGTCGCGAGGGAATTAGGGAATTCTCCCAATCCTCCCTCCCTCCTTGCTTTCAGTTTCGTTTTGTTCTCGGCGGGAACCGCGTCTCCCCGCCGTTGGAAATTTATTCGCACGGAATGAATTAATAACACGTCTTCGGAAATTACTGAATTACCATTCAACCGGTGTCTCTGACAATGAGAGAACGAGAGAAGCTTGGCAAGAAAATAGAGGTTGCCTCTCGCGATAAATATTAATAGGAAAAGGGGAATAACACGAGATAAACTTTGTAAAGTGTTTATATCCGCTTACCGCCCACAATTTTGCGATAATTATTTCTTTTCGAAATAATTCTGTCCAATTTTAATTCTTCTTCGGAGACAAATTTTTTTCTGAAATCCTTCTGGAAACGTGAAAAATCAAAAATTGACGGGGTGTCGATCCATCGAGTTCAATTCTTCCACAACTCGAGCCCGCCTTTTTAAGAAACGAGAACGAGCGGGAATCGGGATATCGAAGGGATTGATATTTCCCTTCAGACTTAGGACTTTCAATTTTAATTTGCGCTCTCCTTCTAATCGATCACCGCTTAATTGAATCCATGGAGGATTAATCGGACGACCTGTCGAACCGACAGTTTTCGGTCAATTATTCGTTGATCGGCGTCATCCGAGTATTAATAATCGGCTTTACGAGAGTCGTTCGTCCGTCTTTTTTCTTTCTTTTTTTTTCTTTTTTTGCAATCGTAGATCCTTCATCTTTTGATCCTATCGAGGGGGGGTAAATAACGCGCGAGAAACGCGGTAGAAATTCGGAGAAATTGATCGAGGGACTGAGCTGATTCGAATTCGAAGATGGACTCGAAGCAACCTTTTAATCAAACCGAGAATAATTAGCAATTCCGGTCGAAATGATAATATCAGTCCTTTGGGATTATCCTTCTTCCCTTCGAAAGAATATTATATTTCGCGCAATATTCGTTTTTCTTTCTTTCTTTTAATCTGTGAACGATTTATTTTCGAAATTTAATTCGTTGAAATCGAAACGGAACATTGAGAGTAAATTTTGGAAGATGATGGAGAGTTGGAAGGGAAGAAGTTGTTGCGGGTTTGGGAAACTTTGAATTAGATATTCAGAACATAATTCCGTTCCCGATGTCGATTCCGTTTAATTAATTGATCAGTTTATTCTATAACGGGGCTGATAGATACGTACCCGTATATATAAATTATACGATGTAATTAGAAATTTTAATTAGAAAACAGATATCTACTTGTTCACTCGCGTGATTAGATACTTGTCGATGTTTAATGATCGATCTATTCTAGGATTAATATATTGTAATGGGAGGATAATTATATACGGTATACGGTTAGTGTTAATTTATCCACTGTACGTGATTATTCATTATTAAAAGTAGTTGGGGCATGGTTTCAGTTGTGTGGTAATCAAGAGAATGTGAATTGATACGATTGGGAGGGGGACGATAATTGAAACGCAAAAACAGAATAATCTGAAGAGTGATTGCTGTTAAATAAATTATTGTCATTGAAATTAAACAATTTCTCTTGTTTACGTATATTTCCGTGCTATCTTTTTTCCGTCCTCCCTCCCCCTTCGCGTTTCAAATGCAACTCGATCAATCACAAATATAGTGATACAATAGAAAGGATCATACAAAGGATTTATTATATATATATATATAGGGGACACGTTTACGTCGTGATGCAATTGTTCAAGATCTTCTCAAACGTTTCGAAAATCTCAGATTCGAATGCATTGTTAAATTCTTCAAAAAATTATTTCTCTTCAACTTTCGGTTCCATAAAAATTTCACTCGAAGAAAACGGAACATCGATACATCCGATCTACGAATCACTATGAGAATTTCAAAAAAACGTCCCGTTTATTTCAAAATTCATCCTTTTCCAAAGATTCCGAACGAACGATGGAAACAAAAAAAAAAGAAACTCTCTTCGTTTAATTCGTTCATCGAACGAGGTGAACGACGAATAATCTTTCGTCCACCAGGAACAAGAGGGTAAATTCGATGCGCCCCACAGCTCGTTCAACACCCGGTGGCCGACAATTACCAAACTTTACTACTTAAAAGCACTAGTTGACTCACGATCGTTAACGCGGGAGGAGAATCCGTGGAACGGGCGTCATTGAACAGTCTGACGACGACGTTCAACATCACGTAATGGGGACTGCATTAGGACGTTCGCTCGTCTATGGCAACAAGATTAAACGGACGAGAGGATTCCCCTGTTTCCGATAAACCAGTGCTGGTGGATGGCCTGACTTTTATTACGCCCTGAAGAACAAAAAAAAAAAACGTGCCGTTTCCACGGTTCTGTTTAGACGGGGAAGAAGTTTTATGGGATGCTCGGCTCATGCGTGACGGATGAGGAAATGACGCGTTACAAAAGAAAAGTTTCGGTAACGGAAAGTATCGATTTCAACACTGTTCACCGACGCGTGATTTTTTTTCTTTAAATTAAGGAAAAGAACCTTGTTTTTTAAACTCTAACGTCACTGAACGGGACAGTTCAAAAGTTGCGCGTCGGTGTTGATACCCTCTTGTATTATCTACACTTTTTTTAATTTGTTACATAACAAATATAATAATACGTTTCGTGTTATTATACGAGAAGCATGAAAATAAGTAGTAAATATTCAGTTATTTACATATTTACAATTATTTTGAAATTATTATAAATAAAAAATAGGATTTAGGGTAATTATTTAATATTTCAAATTGTAATTCTCAGTAATTTAATCGAGAATGATAAATTTTCTATTGTACAAATACTCGACTGTCGAATTAAAAAAAGACAGAGAAGAAACTTGTTTCGACGTCCAAATTATATGTTACGCGCGTTCAAAGTATACTCTTGGTATCAGAATCAATCCAATCAGAATCAAGAGAGATGTACTCTCCAGTACAATCTTTTTATCGATTATAGTCACCACTCGCAAAGGGTTAATTAATTTCAATCCGTTTCAAAAGTATTCCAACCGCGAAGAGGTACAGAATATCTAAAATTCTTCTATAAATAAATGTTCCATTTCGCGTGCAAAACGTGAGAATCGCAATAACCGATTCGAGAGCTGATCGTATATCTGTAAATAATCGCGTGGAACGTCGGTCGTATTCGTTCCCGATACGCCATACCGAGTCGAAGATGTCTCGTCACAGCCATCCCGGTTACGTCGATCTAATAAATTATTCGGCGATAAGATGCCTAAGGCAATTTAGAAGAGGAGGAGGGTGGATCGCCGCGTTTATCGTTATCGATAATTCCGGAATAGCGTTTCGATTATTCAAGAAGCCCGGCCACTCGAGCGATCCCGATCGCCTCGCGATCCAGATTGTTCCGATGGCGGCCGATGCTAATTACTCCCTCGTCCCCATTCACCGGATTCTAGGCCGGATTATCGACGTATCTCTCCCCAAACGAAAACGCATCGAACCCCCTCCTCCACCACTCGTGGATCGTGGAAGAAATTTTAGATCGATTCTCTGTGACCGATTTCAGGGATGGGAGGGGGTTGTGTCTCACGATGAACGTCTGCTCTGATCTGATGGTAGGAATATTGTAAATCGTTAGCGGTTGGAAGAGTAACTTAAAGTTAAGATGCTCGAATGACATTTACTTCGTAGATATTATATACAATCTCGGCCAAATTATTACAACTTATCGAGGTAACTTTATTCGTGATTTCAATTATTAAATTTTCACTGTGATGAATTGACGAGATCGATTTGTCAATGATCGTTTAATGATTGTTTAACGATTCGATAATGAGAATAATGATCGAAATATATTTCTTGGCGAATTTTCGATATTTGACGGTAGGGAAAATCGGCGAATAATCGATTTCTTGGCGAATCCTTTCGAATCGTGCACGAATACTTATCGAATCGATAAACTGTAAAAAAAAAAAAAAAAAAGAAAGCAAATTCATTGAAATCGATTTCCTCCCTTCTATTCGAATCTATCTATTCGATCGTAAGAAAATCGCAAACAATCTTTTCCTGAATTCCGAATGTTCGAGTTTATTCGCTTTCGCCACATCGAGAGGCTAGTGCCTCCTCGTTATTTTGCTAAGAATCCCGGTAAATGAATAACTAAAATCATGTAAACTCGGCCGGTAACGAGCAACTTCTCGAACTCCTTGCACCCCCCGCCCGCCCCTCTCGAAAACACTCCTCGAAAGAAACTCCTTCGCGAAGTTGTTCGCGGAAACAATCGAAGAAAATCCTTTTCAACATCGTGAAATAAAGCGAGTTCAACAAAACTCGAATTGCGACGGAGGAGGAGGAGGAGGAGGAGGAGGAAAAGAGATTGTCGGTCGTAAACGTCGCGATTCCTTTCCGTGAAATCGACTTAAAATGAGGCAGAAGGGTGGAGCCGAGATTTCGAGCACGCATCTGTCCGCTCGTTCAACTTTTGTCGCGAGGCTTATTACAGGAAGTTCGTTAAGTGCGGTTTAACGATCGTACCGCGATACGCTGCGACGAAACTTTTCTCCACGCGGTTGTTTCGCGCTTGGTGTGGGTAGTTGGTGGATATGTTAAACGTCGAGGATAATTTTTCCTCGATGGAAAAATTTATTGGACCGAATGGAGCCGAAAGGGTAGTTGTCCATTCATATCGTTGTTTGCACGGTATTTATATGCGTCGAAATCGTGAATGGATTATTTGAAACGAAGAGCACCACATTTATTTCTAGTCGTATTTTAACATTAAAATTAACAAATTTTACGTCTTAAATTTTCGCACTCAAACACTTTGAGAAGGCTAATATATTTTAAAGAATCGATATCAATCATCGAAACGAACAACATAAAAATGAAAAAATGTTTTCGAATATCTTTTTATCGCTTTTGTTCGTTTAATTTCTCTAGAATCGAAAGCGTGTTAAGCGAATACTTCGTATATGATACATCGAAGCTCGAACGATCACTCGAAGAATTTTGGATCCATTTTTTATTAGTAACAATTAAGGTGATAAATGTTTTCCAAAGCGAGTAACAATTTTTAAATATGTTTCCCAATGGATCACATTGCTTCCCTTTTCTCTCTTAAATAATTCCTTGCGTTTCCATTTAGAACGGTCCCATGAGGGTAAGGATTGAAGGGTGAATCGTGTCTACGATTCGTAGAATCCCATAACCCCGTAAAATCTCAAAAACCAAGAAATATATTTATTCTAGTATCCTCGTCAAGTTTATGATACACGTCAATTTATTATCGATCGTCGGATATAATCAACAAATTCTCCGTTTCAAACGAAGTAACACTCGAAATCTATCGTCAAATTTCGAAAGTTCTCTTTCTAAAAAAAAAGAGAGAGAAGATGAAACAATGCGAGTTGAATCAAAATATTCCGCATTCCATTCTTATTCCAAGCGGAAACCGCACTTTAACTCATCTTATCACCAAATTTCAAAAATTCTGCGATCCCAACATCATCGAGTCTCAACATCTTGCCATAAAATATTCGCACATTTCTTATTCCAAGCACAAAACCGCACTTTAACTCATCTTATCATAAAAATTTTCGAAAATTCCCCCGAGTCGAGTCTCAACATCTCCCCTCCTCGAAATATTCACATTCCATTTTTATTTCAAGCAGGAACCGGCACTTCAACTCGTTCTCCAAATCTTATCGCCAAATTTCAAAAAATTATTCCATTCAGTCGAGTCGAAGTCTCAACATCCCTCCCTCTCTCGTACGTCAAAATATTCGCACGGTTTCTTATTCCAAACCGGAAACCGCGCCTCACCGCTTCCTCCTACGATCCTCGGTTTCTATAACAACCGAGCGAGATCCAATATGTCCCGTTACGCTCGAGTCCCCGGCTCCAATTCTCGTCTCTCGATATTACGCCACGTCTGATAGCATACGGACCGTAACTACTTCGCGGAGGGACTGTTTAAACTGCGACCACTTTCCGGCTCCCATCGCGACTATTTTGCATGCAGCCTCGGCCCTAGAACCCGCAACTAGTTTGCACACGTAGACCATCCTCCACCCTAGCCCATCATCGAGAAATCTCGTCGCCCACTTTGACTCTATCCGCGGATCTGTATTCACCTGTATCGGTGAGAAGAAGCAATCGTCGAAAGCGTAACTGGCCATCAACGGGGTGCGCCAAGAATGTTGATGTTATTAAAGTGTCCGATAGTTGAGAGAGGGGAGCTTTGGTGGCGGTGATCTTGCACGAGTATCGAGTTCACCGGAGGATTCACCTTTGGCCGTTTATTCCTGGAAACCGACTACTTCCGTTGGTTTCGAATTCCGGCTGGTGGTTGGTTGGCTCGATCATCCCCCGCGTGGCTCGTTAAAATGACCGACGTCCATCGAAATGGAGGTTTATCGCGATCGACGAGGCGGGGGATTCACGAGGTTGGTCCAGATAGCAGGTATAATTTGTTTCGAGTTATCTGTATGCCTTCTGTATTTTGCGTTTCTCTATCTAGGGATGGATTTCGATAGGGAAAGTAATGGTAGATCGCTCTTATTCAGCTCTAAGATTATTTTTATCTTCGTTTACGAAGAGGATGCGATACGATTAAGAAGTTAAGATTCTTGATCGATACGAAGGAGTTGTAAAATTTCTTACCGAATTTTATTTGAACAGTTTCTACTATTTATCGAATTCGATGTTCTCTTCGATTGCTTGACGCATCGAACGTGTTAATCGAAAGATCCTTTCGAAAGATAAAATTCTCATATCCTCGACCAGTTGTTCATTATATAACGGGACTGAATGATTGATCGAGTAAAATTTCGAATTTAAGTTACTTCAAGCAATAACGTCATTTAAAATGTTCGAATAACAATTATACTACTCATACATACTTCGACATTTTTCGTATAACCTCGATCGTTATTTCCTCGATCCAAATCCAACCTTCCTCTTGCCAAACCTCTTGAAACCACTCCTTCGATCAACATCTTCCCCATCTCGTGTAATCCTTTCGAAGTATTCCTTTCAATCGGCCCCGTCACGAAGACTCGACGAAACAAGGGAACCGAGTCAACGATTCATTCCCTCATCATCTCCCTCGGTCATTACCGATACACCTACCGCCCCTAATCCACGCCCCCACCCCTTGCACCCCTCGCTGGGAAAAGATGGTGACGGTAAATCATCCGGGCTAATTTCACCTAATCTTTATGCCGGCCGTAAAATAACAATTCCGGACAACTGGGTCGTTCTGCTACGGAAGGAGGGGGAGGGAGAGAGAATTAATAACAGAAGATCTCGAGGCACACCACCACCACCACCACCACCACCACCACCACGTCGCCGAGGAGGATGCGGAAACCAGGAAACGCCGTCTCGATATTCGCGCGTGTCCGCGCATCCGCGAGCGTAAGCGCGCGCGGCCCAAGCGTCTAAGCGCTGCTCGCCTCCTGTGATGTATCGCCTGCGGGATTACGGGGAACAACTCGGGTATCCCTCGGATTTCTACTCCCCCGGCCGGGTTACGAATCCGTGGGCAACCGTGAGCGTGTTCCCGCATACCCACGGCCTGATTATTAATCGGAGGAGTGGAGAGGGTAGAGCGCGTAAATCCGGTTTTTGTTCCAGTGTCATTGGATTCGGTCCAGATGCGTTTTCCTTCGAACTCCTTGGAAGCGGGAGAGAGGAGGATTCGAGTTTGGAATTTTTTGAGGGAGCCATTTCGTTCGTTCGAAATCTTCTCGACTTTGGATTCGTTTGGATTTTCTATTTCGAGCGGCGATTTTTGGGAAAGAGAAAATTGGGATGCGACGAAATTTCGAATCGAGATTCGTTTGGATTTGCTTCGAACGCTTGTCATTTTGGGGAAGAGAAGTTGGAATTATGTAATGAAATTGGTCGTTTTGGGATTTTGAAATATCGAGCCGATATCGGGGAAGAGGAGGAGGGGGCGTAAATCCGGTTTTTGTTCCAGTGTCATTGGATTCGGTCCAGATGCGTTTTCCTTCGAACTCCTTGGAAGCGGGAGAGAGGAGGATTCGAGTTTTCGAGGGAGCCATTTCGTTCGTTCGAGGTCTTCTCGACTTTGAAGCGGCGATTTTTTTGAGAAAGAGAAAATTGGGATGCGACGAAATTTCGAATCGAGATCTCGATTCGTTTGGATTTTCTACTTCGAACGCTTGTCATTTTGGGGAAGAGAAGTTGGAATTATGTAATGAAATTAGTCGTTTGGGGATTTCGTTGAGATATCGAATGGTTGAAGTTATTGAACGTACTTTGAAAAGTTATTATTTTGGGGAACGTGGAATTGGAAATAGAATTTCGTTGGGATCACGATTTTGGATTTTCTACTTGGCACGCTCATTTTGGCACGAAGAGAAGCTGGAATGCGATGATATTAATCATCGTATGGGGATTTCGTTGAGATCACGAATATTTGGTTTTGGATTTGTTATTTTAGGAGAGAGGACGTGGAATTCGAAACAATCGAATCTCGAGATTATAAATGTTTGATTTTAAGCGAATTAGAATTAAAAGAAAAAAAAGAAGGGAACTGGAAGCGCCAAGAAATAGCGCGCTTCGAGAAAATAGAATGGAAGATTTGAAAACGTTGTATCGACGGATGGATGAAGGGACGGAATGAATATCGCATAAGTAAAAATAAAGTATTCAGCCTGCATTGACGAAGTTGGAGAAAAGATATCCCCCCCCCTTCTTTTTCTTCTTTCTTTTGCCCGATGAATCGATTTAACTTGGATGAATTTCGCGATACTTTCGATCCACAGATTTATCGCCCCGCCGCGATCCACGATAATATAAATGTAAAGTGGATCGAAGATTATCGGGGAGCAGAAGCGGAGAAACGGCGTCAGAAATTCTTGCCGAAATCCCTGGATAACCCAGTTCCTCCACGAGCACGTGGACTTTTCCCATTTCCTATGTACCTCCTATATATCTTTTCTCCTCCCTCCCTCCCTCCCTCCCCCTCTCTCTCTCTCTTCTATATTCCTTCGTTGTACAAGTCGTTTCGAGTTATACGGCACCGTGTTAAATATCGATTTTGTCAAAACTTGGGGAACAGAGAACTTCAACCCACCCACGATGTACCTCACGATGCTTCGACCGATCTATTTTTCCATACATCGGTGCCGATATCGATCAAAGTTTCGGCATAAATATTTCATTCCCGCGACTAGGAATAGGAATAGGAACACGAACGAAATTTCGAACGAACCGAAATTCCGTTCGAAAAGAATCTTTAACGAGCTCCAACTATCTTTCCCTCCCCGTATCGTCAAAACACTCCCCGTATCGTACACCCTCTCGCTAAGCGAGTAATTCCTATACATCCTATATTCCACATCGTGGTGAACGTGTTTTGGGAGAGTAGGAGAGGGATAGGGGGGAGAGGTGGAGGCCGTGCAAACGAGCCAGCTTTCTTGGCGAGCCTCTCGATTTTGCACGGCCTCCTAAAACTAACGATAACGAGTGACGCACGAGGGTTCCTTTTTTTTCCTTTTTTTCCCTCTCTCTCTCTCTCTCTCTCTCTCTCCACCTACGTCTCTCCTATCGCGCGGACAATTTCGACCCTCTTTCGTATCTTCGTTCCCCTCCTCGTTCCTCCCCTCTTCTCACCCCCTCCCGGGAACGGTCGCTCGACTCGCGTGAAAATAAAATTTCGCACACGAGGCGCGAAAAACGAGGTAACGAGGGAGGATTGATTAATTCGATTCGTTTTGATTAATTTCAAAAAACTGGAAATTTTGTGTCACGGGGAATTAAAGGATCCTTTTTTTTTTTTTTTTTTTTTTTTTTTTCAAATTTTTTTTTTCACAACGCGCGACTATAATTTCGCACGCGTGCGGCGTGACCTCCTCCCGTTCGCAACAACGGAAAGGGAGAGATTCGACGGGACAAGTTACGTTTATTTGGATAGAATGATGAAGCGGAGTGTATATTTAACGAATAAATATATATAATACCAACGATCGAAATAACCAAAATAGGGATCACCGACGTATTTGTAATTTATTTGCCGGATATATGATCCGTGTTTGTTGAAACCGGTGTGACGACGATCGATGGATGACCTATTGTTTATAGTTGGTCCATATGGAGGTGTGCATGACACTTTCCCCCTCCCCCCTCCCCCCCTGTTTGCCCCCGCGTGATTGGTGGAATCGTCGAATTTTATATTCCCCGAGATTTCGAGGATTTCGAACGCGGCGAAAATGGCTTTTCATTCCGTTTCAATTTAATCGAGAATTGGTTTATTACTATACCCGCCATTTTCTGTCCCACCTGTTTTGAATAATCGGGCAAGGGCGAGAGGAGGGGGGGAGGGGAGGAGGAGGCAACAGGCAATCTGGGGAGGGAATCGCGATTTTATTTTTAGACGACGAATCGAAATTAGGAGGACGGCAACGGTAAAAAAAAAAAAAAAAAAAAAAAAAAAAATTCGTCGAATTGTTGGAGCACGACACGCGAATATATTCCTTCCATGTTTTTTTCAAACAAGTGTTACAGAACGGCGGGGACCCCGTTTTCATTTCGATCCTCGATCCTCTCCCCCTTTCATATCCGTCAGAACACACTAGACGATGCAACACTCCACTCTCTTTCGCGCTTTATGACTTGGCGCTTTTTGGCTCCGCTGCACCCTTTAACCCACCACCCCCTCCGCGCCTCTCCCTCTCTCTCTCTCTCTCTCTCTCTCTCTCTCTCTCTCTCTCTCTCTCCGCTTCTACCTTTTTTTTTCTTTCTTTTTTTTTTTTTTTTGTTTCCCTTTGAAACTCTTTTTACAGAACTCGCTACGATTCCGTTCTCCCCTCTCCCCCCTCTTCTTCTTTCTTTTCTCCCTCTGCGTGCTGCCCCCTTTCCGCGAGATGCACTTCGCAACGCCTCCGTGCGCCACCGTTTCTCTCGATGACCTAAAATTTTTTTTCTCGCGCCTCTCGTCCCCCTAATTCTTGTCCCCGTTTCACCGCGCGGAAAATTTAAACGGAGAGGGGCAAACCCTCCTCCCCTCTCTGTGAATCGAGCGAAATTGAGCCGTAGTTTTTCTTCTCTCTCTCTTCTTTTTCGAAAATTGCGGAGAAACCAGAAACGTATCGAATTCGAACGATATTTTCTTCCTTCTTTTTTCTTCTCTCTCTCTCTCTCTCTCTCTCTCTCTCTCTCTCTCTCTCGAAATCCTATTATCGAGATTTAAAAAATATCGGAAAAGCGTGGAAAACAAAGTTACCATTCCTTTTTTTTTTTTTATATATATATATTTATATATATATAAAAATATCGGATATGGAGCATCGGGAATATGGAAACTCGAAACTTGAAGGATAGAAAAAAATATGGAAGTATCGAAATTTCAAGGAAATAAAGGAAGATAATTAAATTTGGAAATGGTCGCGCAATCGCGATAATCGGCGAGCGATTTTCTTTTCTCTTTTTGCGCTGGAAAGAACCGTCCCAATTTTAATTCTCATCAATATATATCGTGGAAAGAGGGGAGCGCGTTTCGTTATTTACACGATTGTTCGGGAGGATTGTCAAAGGGAAGGATTATCGTAGCGACATGCAGATTGTCGGGGGGAAATCGCTCTCGGTGCACTCGGTTGGTCGAGATAATTTATGGTCGGATGCCGATGGTGGTGGTGGTGGTGGTGCACTCGTTCTCGATACGAGCACGAAAAACAACGGAGAGGGGGTACGTCGCGCTTTGGTGATTTATTAAGAACGCGAACGTCTGCTCGATTTATCGAGAAGCGATCCCGAGAAGAAACGGTTCGAAGGAACTAATAACGTCGTTTCTTGGCCCGGACCAAGAAAATTGGAAGAAATGATAGAAGACGTACGGGTCAATTATTTTATTTTATTTCTTTTTTTCTGTTCCCGATTCTTTTTCGTCGATTTTCGAAAAAGATTTTGTGCAAACGTAATATACCGCGTGTGATTAATCGTGACGCGTATCGTATATGGCGTGTCTAAAAAAAAAAAAAAAAGAAAAAAATAACGAGAATTCGAGATCCTCGTACGTGCGAGTATTTCGAGAGCGGAAAGATCGAGTTCGTTGTTCGTTCCTTTGGAACAGCCAAAGCAGAAGCGAATTTTAAGGATAATGGATGAAACGCGTGTTAAAATAATACTAAAATATATAATGTTCATTTCGCGTTGATTGAATTACGAGGTTAATTAAATTAAACTAGTGGCGAAACGATTGTATAAAATCGTGCAGACATTCTTCACGCAATAGATTCGAGAATTCGCTTGAGAATTCAAATTACGTAGACATTTCCAGGACCATAAATCACACACGCATATATAAAATTCTAACAAGATTTCAAGATTTTCAATTTTATTCATCGCAGTTTCGTCACGTTACTTTCATAACCTTCAATATAATAAAATTTCAGAGAAACAATTTTCCCGCATAATTCTCGTAACGTAAGTTAATCAATTTCCACGTGTAATTTTTACATCCCCGACTCGAATTCGCCCATTCACATTTTACAACAATTTCGAAGCGAAATATTTCTCGCACAATTACGCAATCTAACTCGTCCAAATAAACGGACGACGACCCCTCTTTTACCTCTCTCAAAGCTCGCCGCGTTTCGCCCGTAATTTCCATCCCCGAATCCCAAAAGGAAAATTGCCAAAGGATCAACCGTCTTCTTCGTCGTCGTCCTTTGACCTTTTACAAAACGATCGAAAGCGGAGCGCGAGTCGTTACATCCCATCCGTTCCATCACGGTCGTAACACGGAGGCGCTAAAATCCCCGTTGCGCTCGACGGATAATCCGCAACGTTTCGCGGCCGATTACCGGCCGATGGAACGGCGGGGCATTATACTCGGCTTTATTACAGCGGGGGGCTAATTAAACGCACCGCCTTCGCTCCCAAGGGGAAACCAAGAACTGGCCGAAAAATATGCGGAGGTTACCTCGCTTTATTACCGCTCGGATTAATTAAAATACAGTTAAACGGGAGTATCGTTAATTTCGAGCCGGTAATTTAATAGGTATTTCGGCGAGCCACGTGGACTCGGATTTAACGGGAAAGGTTGAACGATTCTATCCAATCGCGAGAACCGTGAAACCTCTCGATCCGGTGAAATCTTACGTTGGAGTTTTTCTCGGTTCCGCGTGTGGAAAAGTGTACGCATGTAGATTTATACTTTTATATTATTTTTATCGTTTTTATCACAGTTTATCTTAGAAATAAATAAACGCATCTCGGTTCGATCAATTTTATCGCTTAATTAAAAAATTTCGATAAATTTCCATGGTAAATATTCGTGCCAGCATCCGTTCGTGTCTTATCCCCTTTCGATGATCTATAAATCTACTCACGATTCCTTAAAAATCGCCCGTAAAAATCTTCAATTTTGCCGGGACGAAAATGCCGAAAAAGCTTCTTTCCTCTCGGGTACACAGAACGGGAACAAGAAGAAGAAGAAGAGGAGGAGGAGGAGGAGGAGGAAGGGGTTAAGGCCGCGATAAATTTATCGAGTTCACGTATTGAATCCGTGAAGGCTCCACACGGAATTTCACGTCCCCTCTAATCTCGTATATACGGGCGGCAATAAAGCTTTGGTGTCGCGAGAAAGGACAACCGTGCACGCCTTCCTGCCGCGTTGACACGGGGAACACGGTCCCCTGAATGGTAATCCAGCCGGAAGATGGACGATAACGCGGTGCTCGCCCTCCCCCCTCCGCTTCCGGTTCGAACTCGTGGCGGAATTTTATTCCGCCACGAATTTAAGGCTTTCTCTTGTTCCCTTTCGTTCCCTCTTTATTTCGCGTGCTTTCCTCTACTCCTCGAAGGGAGCCGCGATTCCAAGATAATTTCTCTTTGTTTCTCGTCGAACGGTGGAAGGTTTTTCTTTTTTTTCGTTTTTTCTTTCTTTCCACCACGAGAGATGATTTTTTGGAATTTTTGAATATCGATGGATTTTATAGCTTTTATTTTTGTTACGGGTTTTGTTACTTTTTTTTTTTTTTTTTTTTTGGAGTTTCCAGAATTGGACGACTTTTATTTTTACGTTACCAGACCACGCATTTGTGCGCGAATATTTTTCCCTCTTTTTTTTCCCCCCATATATTTACATATGTTTTTCCGAATGAAAATGATAGGACATCGAAAGCTGTGGGAGCAAGTTGCGCGGGGTTCTACGCTTTGTTGAAACGATTTCTATTTCAATTTTTCGGGTAACCGATATTTCCTACGTAACGCGATGTTGTTTTTGAATAATATACTTAAATATGAATTTGAACTCGTTCCGATAAAAATTCGTTACATAAATATTTTCGTTATATTTTTTTGTCGCGATCGTTCGCACTTTCTTCGAAAATTCGTTTTCGAAAATTTCCACCCCTCTCGGACGAATATTCGCATTGGATCAATTTTCTGCGTTATCACGTTATTGTTTTCTATGCTATTTCGTTAAAATAGAAATTGCATGCATTGATGGTTAATATCGAGCGAAGCGCATGCGTTAATGCTAGATCGAACTGTTATGAAACCGGGAATTGGCGTTAAAGACCGGCCATAAATAATGCAAAACGGCCGCTATTATCGATTAAATAGGACGTATTGATAAAACGATACCGCCCGATATTACTTCACTATCATTCCGCTTCACTGTGCCTGTATGCGTGAAAATACGATATTCAACGATCGTGGAAATACACCGATCCACTCGTTTCCCCGATAAAGAAATCCCGATTTCTCTTCCTTTTCCAAAAATACCCTTCGAAAGAAAATCGTTCGATTCTCTTCGAAAAGAATCGAAATTTTCACCGAAATTCCTCCTATAATACGTATACAAGTAAGCAGAAGAAAGAAAGAGTCAAAGGAGAATCGTTTGCTCTTGTCCACCATCAACTACGCGTAACAACAAAACTCGCAATCCGTGGATGGAACTTCTCCCTACACGAAGAAAAAGAAAAAGAGAAAGAAGAAGGAGGAAAGGAAGGGAAGAGGGAAAATTCTGCCGAAGGAAAATTGTCCGTTCTCCTCCCCACCCCCCTCCGCCCCCCTTGAAATTCATTACAGAAATCCAATTTACGAATAGGTCTCGCGCTGGTCGAGAACGGATGCCCGAACGGCATAGCAGCCAGCGATGCTTATACACGGCGGTGTTAATTAGTCCGGAGGCGCCTTGTTTGCCCGTGTGATTTACCGGTCGTTGATCGCGGCAACTCGGTTCCCGTATTATTTAATAAACGATCCGCTCGGATATTCGGACCACTTCCGGTCCCCGGCTTCGGGGGAGAGGGATAATCCTCGGTGGAAGGGAGAGGGCAAAACGGGGAGATTGTTATGGATTTTCCACGGCGAACGGTGTTGCGTTCTGCCACGCTGATTACCCGAATAAATTGTATCGTTATCAAGGGGCCCCCGGGGGGCGACTCGCGCCGATTATCGTGAAATCGAACCTGGCCGCTTTTATATGCACGAGTACTCTTCCCGTTTCTCGTTCCTCCTACGCGTCGTAAGTTTGACGCCACCTCGACGAATCCTCGCCAAGGATCGATCCGACGATCGATAACGGGATATCGTTATGACGCGGTGTGGAAAAAGGAAATATTGTTGTGGGTGGAATCAGGTTGGGTGAAGGTTGTTTGCGAGAATTTTTTTTTTTTTTTTTCTCGAGGAATGCATTACGATCGAGTGGTTTGTAGGCGAGTGGTGATTCAAGATGGAAAGCGAATGATATATATGTATATAATTCGTGGAGAATTTTTCAGTTCGAAAAGTTTGTAAGTGGGACACGATTTGATTGAATTTTTTTTTTTTTTTTGGAAAAAAAAGAAAGAAAAACAAAAGTTATAAATTTGAAAACGTTTAAAATATTGAATATTGGCCAATATCTATGAAATAAAGTGATTTAAATATTGGATTTTTTTTGGATAGGAATTTTATGTCCGTGGGCGGCCAATGTGTTAAAAAACACGAGTTTAAATGAAACGAAATGCGATAAAAAAAACGTTAAGTTTAATTGGTTAATAACCCGTATTCACGTTGTCGGACTATTTTCGTATTTTTTTAATGAATCCACGGTATCCATAATGGGCCGTTGTTTCGTCGAAACGAATTTCTATGTTCAATTGTTCGAAAAATTCCGACTCGATGTAAGCAACATTGCGCTCGATCTCATCGTCCGTTCGTGTTCTTTGAATCAATATTGACAAAATATTTCTTCCATTGGTCGAACCGTGACCCGTGTCAACCCTTTTACGAATCACAATCAATTATTAACGTAGAACGAGAAAGAAGGGGAACGAACAATCGTTTCTCCATCTGCACTCGTCTCTACGCAAATTCGATTTGCCAGGATTTGCAATAAAAGGGAAAAAAGATTGGATTATAGGAGCAGGTGGAACAAGGAGGATCGGTCGAACGACTCGAGATGATCGAAGATTAACGTTTTGAATGGACTATGGCGAGACTCGTTTGATCGATCGATCGGTCGGTCGTACAGTTGAATTCACATCAGTCAGCCGCAGAGGACACGGTGTGATTTAGATCGATCGGCTATAGAATATAGTCTAAAATAGATTAGGTGTAGGGCACAGTGTGCGAATGAATGGCCCATTGAGTGGGACAGTGGGATTCAGATCAGTTACAGATCGCACCGCGTCCATTAATTCCACACCGATCGACCATTCAACGTTTCAACGAGACGAAATCTTCGAATTCCAATCGTTTCGCTCGTGCCAGCGTGCGTTGAAGATTTTTCTAAAAATTCGAGCTCTCCCTTCCCTTCTCTCTTTATCGTTTCACGATAAAATTTGGAATCGCCTCGAATATATATTCGAAGCTTAAAAATCCTTGAAACTCGATCCTATTACGAGAATACGAGAAACGAAACTCTCGAAACTATCAAGACTTCCAACAATTTCCAAAGAATCGAATATTCGAAATATCCATTTCCTATCTTTACCATTCTCTCTCTCTCTCTCCCTCTCTCTTTTTCTGTTTGAAAGTTGAAACGATCGTTTTCACCCTACTACGCCGCCCGAACGAATTTACCTCTCGCGATTAATCGTTCCATTTATCGATTGGTCGAAAAGAGGGCGAAATATCGGTATTGTCGCCTACGGCCCGTTATTCCAAATCGGATTTCCACGGACAAAGTCGTCGGATCGTTACGTCGCGTTCGTCGATTGCCGCTCGTTAGGAGTTTCGATCGATATTAACTTGCGTTATATCGCGTTGCCTTCCATGTATCATCGATCTTCGCAAAAATCCTTTCGGCCAACCTTTCGGCTTCGATCAACGCGAGCCGGATACGAAAGGGGGGAGAAGACAAAGGCGCGATTAATCGGCGATGATCGGCGCTTTAACGGGGGCGACTTAAATGGGAATTCTTCCGGTGATTCCGGTCGCGGGTGGGAAATTTTCGCGGTCGATCAAGGGGAGGGTGCGCCTTGCGCACACACGCGGAAATGGAGATTGGCCACGAGGTAATTACGGATAAATTTGTCGATGGAATCGTGGCAGACGGGCCGCAGACCGGAGATAATAATTGTTGGAACGGTTTCGTCGAACGGTGGGGGATTATATCGGGCTCCGGTTCTCTTTCGCTCTCGTTCGTCGGAATGGCATTACGGTGAAAATTAATCTCGAGCCTGCCGCAAAAGCGATCCGCTTCACGCGAGTAATCACTCGTCGGCAAACAACCACGATAAACTCGTGTAATCCTGCGTGATTAACCGCTGTGACAGGCTCGAAGCCTGTGTCACCTGTGATTTACCAGAATTCTTGTCCTGGATCATTAACCATCCTAAACGATCTCGAAATCTGTTTCCTCCCCGCTCCTTTCTCTCACTTCTAGTCTCGTTGATGATTCGTACATATCGTGCGCGAAGATTCTTTTTTTCGCGTATCGATTTGTGCTTTTGTTTTGACACACTTCGTAATGTTACTAGCGTCGTTAATCGATATATCTTTCTCTCAAACTTTATACGATTTCGAGCGTATTTTCGTTTGTTTCCCATATGTTCCTCATTATTTCTTTTTTATTATATTTGTCCAATCCCAATGTTCTTTTCTTCGACGTAGTTAGTAGTCGGTCTGATTATTGCTCCGATCTTCAAACATCATCGGTCGTCCCGGAGATATTCAAGCATCCCGTGGGAGAGTTACAGTGGAGGAGAGGAGAGGGAGAGAGAGAGAGAGACGGGGTACTGGCAATCAGGTACGTTAATGCCAATCAATTATGTACTGGGTACCACGTGTACCCTTCTCCCTCCTTCCCTCCAGCACCTTCGTTTGGGATGTTGGTTGGTCTTCATCGATATCATGCTCGCGTACATCGTATATATTAGTTATCGATCCATCGGAACGAGTCGATATATTCTCGCTAGGATAGTTTGGAGGGCGCCCCCAACTGCGAACATTGCCCTGATCGGTAATTAAGACCAGGAGAGATTGATACGGATATTGTTTGCACCAAATTCGGTCAAACTTGGTTTTGATTTGCTTATATTTGCTCGATATTTGCAATCTTGCTTTTTTCCCTTCGAATCGAATATATGGGGAGAAGAAATAATCGAATTCTTTCTTCGGTTCTTTCTCGAGGAAAATTTTCGAATAATTTTCTCGAGAATAATTTGGATTTTCATTTTGATTTTGGAAAATTTCTCTCTGGAAAGAGAAGGAGAGGTTTGCTCGGTTTTTCTGAAATTGAATTATTCAATATTTCGTTGGAAATTTTCGAAGAAAATAGAACAGAAGAGAAATTTTAGCGATCCAAGGAAAATATTCGTAATATTCCCGAGAAAATTTCCTCCATCTTGTTTTTTATTAAAAGAGACAATTAGTAGAAATTTTTTTGAAGATTTTTTTTTTTTTTTTTTATTGTATCTTAGAAACCATCGCGCAATAAAGAAAATAATTTTCGAAGAAAAAATCCTTTTTACTCGAGTATCGAACCCGGGATCTACGGAATAGTAATCTAAGAATCAAATCCTCGAGCCACGAAGACTCTCTTCGACGTGCTTTATCTTATAAGCGTATTTAAGCGTAACAAATGGGGATCTCTCGTTTCTTATTAACGCTTTAACAACTTTCTTAACTCTTTCAGTAAGCGCAATCACGGTTTAGATTACCGACAATTGCCTATTAACACTTCAACTTGGATTAAATCATTTGATAATTTTACTTGGAGTGGAAAAGTGGTGCTTAGGACAATTACACGGTTCCGCGGTTGATCAATCTCGAACAACTACATCATCGGGGTTGCTGCAGCCTATCAATTTAACCGTTCCAGTTCCACTTGACCACCGAAAGAACCACCCTCCTCTTGTTAATTCCGGCCCGAGGGAAAACGAAGGCGATCAATCTCCTTATCGCGAAACTGGCTCCTCGCGTGTAACTGCACCCGCTACATCTAATACGTGCAACCACGAATTAACACGGAATAATTTTTTATTTCATATATACGAGTTTATCTCTTGCGAATCGAATCGCAAATTATTCCACGATCGTTGTAATTAAAAAAAAAAAAAAAAGAAACGATATTAAGATGATTACGTTTCGTAACGTTCCCATTCGAGACGTTTGCACGCGTCGAACAATTTCTGTCCATCGTATCGAGCGTGCAAAGTGAGAAAGGTAACGAGAAAGAATCCATTATGAAGTTGAAGAGGTAGGCAAACGGAGAGCCGTGAGCCTCCTTCGCCTCGAAGAAGGAATCGAGAGGCGAGTACAAATAAGCGAGGTTTGCACCCCTCTGCGCGATAAAAGTCCGTAATTAACGATCGCCCAATCGTTCCGGATAATTAAACTACGACAATTAGTCGTAGACTTTCCATCGCCAATTACCATTTATCAATCCCTTCGATTCTCGCGAAAGAATCCCGAGAAAACTGCGCCGTGTAGTTTTATACCGTGCAGCGTTGAAAGTGCGATCCCGTAATTGATCTCTCGATTAATACAATTTCGAAACAAGTTTGCGCGATGGAGTCCCTTTTGAAAATAAAACATCGATTTGAACGGAAGGAGAGAGAGAGATGTTATAATATTATTAAAAATGTGGTTTATTCTGAATGTTAACAAAAAATTCTGAACTTGGATGAGAGAGCTGGAAGAGATTGGAAGAAAATCGGTTAGACAAATCCAGGCTGTGATATAATGATAAGCCATCCTAAATTTTAAAGAATTATTATTATCATAATTTGAAGGGAGAGACATTATTATTATTCGTCTACTTTGTCGTAATATTTCGAGAAACCTTACACCTTAATTACGCCGCGTTGCGTAACATCCTGGTCACCTCGTAACTTTACCCTTTGTTCATTTCCATCGCTTCGAGAACAAGCGCAAGTTGATTCCTACGAATTTCATCTACCCACCGCTTTGCCACGAACAAACTCGAATTCAACGACGTTGTTACAACGTGAAGTTAACAAAATGATGATAACAATAACAACAACAACAACAACAATAATAATAATAAAAAAAAATAAGTAGAAGCGCGTGGTGATTAAAACGACGGGGGGAAGGGGATGCTGGGGCAACCTTTTCGAATTCACGCGTGGGAAGGGTGGAGAATTCGCACTCGACGCTAACAACTACACCCCTATTCATCCGTGGAACGAAAGACAGGGAGGGGTGCCACGTTTCTCCTTTCTCCCGCGGATCCTTACACGGAATCGCGCCGTCTAATTATCCACGATTGTGTTTCCGCGAGAAGTGGCGCCGCTCGCGGAAAATATTCGTTGTAACGAAGTTCCGTTGGTCACACCACCACCACCAGCGTGGAAAGAATCTCGATATCTAATTATGCGGTGGAGCGTGGCGGTGACCGTAGCGATCTCGTCGCCTCGTTCGAGATAATTAAACGTGGACAGAGGAGGAGGTTGCGCGCGTGGAAATGGAGGGAAACGAGAGAGAAACGAATTTAAAAGCGAGCACCGACGATTTGGTCGCGGGTTGAGTAATCACGGGTGGTGGGCGAATTGATTGGGTTGGGTGATGAGGGAAGCTCTCGATCGATAGAGAGATCGGTGGCGACAGATTCGGACACGGTGGATAATTAGACGACGGTTTAACGAAGTGTTTGTAACGAGTTTATTATAACGAAAACCGATCGATCCGTATCAAAGGATTTTATAGAAAGGGTGTTATTATATGGAATTGTATTTCGAAAGAATATCGAATTTCTTAATAGTTTCGAGCATTTGTAAAGCAACACAAGGAACGAAAGGAGGATTAATCATCTCTCTCTCGTCTATCGACCGATTGAAAGGGATATATTCAAAGAAACTGTGTTCGTCTCGCCAAAAACCCTCGAGAAACTTAAGAAAATGGTCCGTCTCTACATCCCTCCCCTCCTTTTCTGTTTCATCGTTCATCGTCAACGAATGTTTCTTCACAAGTTGAAGCTTGTCGGGGATGCTTTTGGGGATCGTGGCAAATTGCCGGTATGCTCGTGCGGGTTGGCTCTGCGGCGAGAGGACCGCGTCACCCTCCATCAGAGCGAAACTGCTCGCGAAAGAGCAGTCTCAGCCTATTCGATTCCTGGAGAGAACGCGTCGAGAGCCAGACGCTCGCCTCGCCTCCATTTCTCCATTCGCTTCCTCTTTCGAGCTCAAATCCTCTATGGTGTCTCAACTCCTCTTGCTTAAACTCGCCTCTTTTCAATATTTCTCCTTCCCTTTCTTAAGAATTACTTTTCCTTCGATCTTTTATCACGGACATTTTTTCCTCGTGATTCTCCGTTTTTCAAGAAGAAGCAGAAGAAGAAGAAGAAGAAGAAGGAGGAGGAGGAGGAAATGCTGTTCCTCTTGTTCTTCGCTCCCTCTTTCTTTCTTCTTGACTCGATTCTTACTACTATATTTTAGCAGCTCTTTTTTCCATTTCCTTTCCAAGCTTCAATCAGCGCTGGCAACTCCGTCGAGCCACGTCGTTTTATCAGTCAAACCATTCCAGTCGTCGATCCCGTCGTGTTTCTTCCCTTACATCTCCTTTTTATTAACCATCCCACTTTTCATCTTTCCACCCTTTGTAGAAATTTCTGTTTCTATCCTCTGTTTATCCGTCCATCATTGAGAAACTCGGCTATTAATTCCGCTGCATTTCATCCCTATGAAATTCTTACTACTTTCCCGGCCAATTTAATCTCTCCCTTTCATCCCTTTTCTTTTAATTATTCCACACTTTGTAACTCCTCATTCCCTCCTTCCCTTTTTCCTCCTCGCCCTTTCGAGATCGATGTCTTTCGTCCTCGATTAAATTTTAAATTTATCTCGCACGGAAGTGAATTACGCGTAATAACATCCGAGCAACAAATTTCGCAACAAATTTCGATCCATAAACCATTCGTTTATCACTATACACGCAAAAATATACATGGGATAGAAAATTAAAAACGATAGTGGCATTCGAACGAACCTCGAACGAACGCGGATCCATCTTCGTGCGCACGGGGCTTTCACCCTCGATCCTCGGTTTTCAAGGGACGAAACGAGCGGGATCACTCACCTGAAGACAGTGTCTCCTCGCGAGCCAGCCAATGTGCTGAAGCTGCGGCGGATCCGGAAGCGCGGACGCCAGTCGCAGTGCCTTGAGCGTGAGAGCTGCCAGTGCCGAGTGCAGAGCGTTGAACCACACGTTCGCCTCCGCGTTATCCGCGGCTCTCAACCAGCACTCGTGCACTCCATCCGGGGAATGAAGTTCCAGGATTCGACCCTCTGAAAATGGAAGAGCCGCGTGGCGTTAAAAAATCGTTCCCTCTCTCGTGAAATATTTCTTTTATTTCATTTATCAACGCGCCAACTGACACAATTTATCCCGAGAAACGTTCCGCTTGAGATATTACAAGGAAATAAATTTCACGGCTTTTCTCTCTCTCTCTCTCTCTCTCTCTCTCTCCCCCTCTTTTTCAAATAAAACTCGGGTTCTCGAGATATACGAAAATTGAAAGTTAAAGAACCGAGTCGAAGCGGAAGTTTCTTTTTTATATTCCAGTTTTTTTATTGGAGCGGGGCCTAATCTCGCCATAGATGGAAGGAGGAGGGGGTAAGAGGGTTTATCTGACAGATGTTCCAACCCCGGAAACAACCTCTCTACGAGAAGAGGAAGAAGGAAGGAAGGTTGTTCCTTCCCTTCCCATAATATCGCACCCTCGATCCACAGACAGCAAGCGGGCTATCAGGTTTCGGACTTAATAGTTTTCGCATCATGGGCCAACATTATAAAGGCGCGCCATATAACTTGGCGAGTGGATGACAACTCAATTTCAAGTTGAGCTTGACGTTGTTGCTCGCGTGCGCGCTAACTCTCGCGCAACAGACTAATTCGAGGCCGAGGGTGTTGCTTGCTTGAGTGCGAGTGTGAGGAGTAGCGTGTTGCAACGCTCGTCGAACGTACGCGTGCGCGCGCGTGTGAAAGGCTCGAGGTGAAACGAAAAACTTCCTTCAATTCAAATTTCTCTCACACGTTTAACATTTTTGATACCTCGCACGCGAAAAACTTTCCCGAGTAGAAAGTTGCCGCGCGAGAAATTCCATATCGATTTCTCCCGGAGTTTTGAAATTCAGTTTTAGAGAAGAAGTTTTAGAGAACGACGCGTTTTAGAGGCAAAAGTCGCTTTTCCTTTTTTCTTTTTTCTTTTTTTATCATGAAATAAATAGCACGAAAGGTGGAGGTTTAAAAAGGTTTTAGAGTCGAGATGGATATTTCAGTTTTTTTTTTTTTTTTAAAAAACCGAGGAGTTAAGTAAACTCGTATCGGTGGCTAAACACCTCGTGACGGTCTGAACACCACCTTCTGTATCCGGTTACCCTTGGTCGGAGGGGTTGGGTCGCGAGACCCAACGAAAGCAGCAAACGTAACAAACGTCCGCCGTCTCTTATACAAAGTATCCACTTCCACCTTCGTTTTTCTTCCACACTTTTAAGCGATAACGAACGTTACCAGCCCCCAGGGGTGGGGAAGGGAGGGGAGGATAGGGGAGGGCGTTATTGCCGCGAGCTGGAAGAAGGGTGGTGGGACGAGATTGAAAGGGAGGAAGGTAGGTAGGTCAACCCTCCGCGTATTTCTTACAGTAGGAGAAGGGAAGGCGTGAGAGAGAGAGAGAGAGAGAGAGAGAGAGAAACGTTTGGGGTGCCTCCAAATGGACCTAATCGCTTCAGGAAGGATGATTTGTTTGGATATAGAAAATCAACTTGGGGTATATAATATTGGATCCCCTTTTTTTCTTTTTCCTTCTTCTCCCAAAATAAATTCCTCTCGATTTTTCCCCATCATTTCTCAACCTTACCCTTTCTTGTTATTCGTATATAGGCTAAAATAGAAAAGAAAGAATTTCTTAATCAATCTTTCGTTTATCGAAATTCATTTGTAATAGATGCTTCTTTCAAATACAAGTTGAATTTATTAATTATAGGATGATCTAACGTATAAAGGATATACATTTCACCTTTCATTTTATTCTGTATCCACGAGTACAAAGTAATCTCTTCTTATTCCAATCTATCCAACCTAACAATTTCCATCATAAACGTTTTCCCAAAGAAGCTTATTATATATATATATATATACACTCTCTCTTAATCGCACCTTTCACTACCACTTCCTCATTCCCCTCGACGAAAGACAGGAGACGGCATCGCACAATCTTCCGAATAGCCAAGGAACCTGTTGTTTTCCCCAACCGTCCGTGATTCTCAAGCAGCAAGACAATACGCGGAACAGGTCTTCTCGAAGGGTGCGGGGAGAGAGCAAGCACGGTTTCAACCACGGCTCGTCAAATCGTCCCGTGGTTAATTGCTCGCGACAGATACGTCGCAGCTTCGCTTAATTAACGAAACAACCCCTCTTCCTCCCTATCTGTACTCGTACATTCGTCAAATTTTCCATTCGCCAAAATCCTCGCGTTCCTCTTTCAATCTCGCCCTCTCCACGATTCCGTGGAGCGTAGGCGGGAGGACGTGACCTGGTAATCTCGCTTCCGGTTGTTGTGTATCCGCGCGTAATTTGCGCGCCTTTGACCAACCAGCCGTGCGGGTGGCGCAAAACCAGAGCCCCAACCAACGCCGCGAAAGCCGCCTTTGTTTCTGGCGGCGTCGCTCGAAAACAGACCGATAAGGTTAGTAAATTAGAGGGAGGAGGGAGGGGGTGGCCTCGGCAAAAAGGCCGGGAAAAGAGGATTCGTCGCGGCGGGGACTTCCTCCTTTTTCTTCTTCTTCTTCTTCTTCTTCTTCTTCTTCCACTTTTGCCGCTCCTTTTTCCTTTGGGGGGAGAAGAAGGGGGGCAGGTTTCCAGGACGGAACGCGGCCCCGAGGGATTTTTCTTCCCGTTTGAAGACGGTAAAAAGATTTATGGCGAGCCCCTTCCCTTCCGTCCACCGGCTTTAATTCAAATTTCCTGTTGCGGGATTTCCTCTTCCTACTCTCTTTCTTCTTTATTCTGGAAGGGGATAAAGGGTTTGTCGCGCCTCTCGCGCTTTCTTCTCGTCATCGTCGTTCATTTCGTTTCATCGCGAAACGGACGAAAGTGTCAGGGATTAGAAGACGTCGTATGACGTCGAATAATTTTTCGTCATCGTTATCGAAAGTGGATGAAGGAGTTTGAAAAGGAAACGAGACAGAAACTCTCTCCGTTTCGCTATATTTTTTTTTTTTTTTTTGTAAAATCTTTGCTCTTTAACTTGCTCCTGCCCCCGAAAGAAAAAATCCGTTCTTTGTCGGATGTTCTTTTTCTTTCTTTCATCTCTCTCATCTCCTCCCTTGTCTTAAAAACTTTTCATCTTTCTATCCCCCCCTCCTCCTTTTCGTCCCTCGTCGTCTTTTGTGCCCGCGCTCCTTTATATTTTTCTTTATATTTTATACCTTATTTTATTGCCGAACGGTCGTCGTCAACAACCACAGCGTTACGCGATGGAGTCGTTAAACGCGACTCTCCATCCTCACTTTCCCTTTATCCGCACATTCGACGGATTCCACGCTTTCCGGTCTCACGTTTCCGAACGAGTAATGTATCCCCCGTCCGTGTGTCCGACCGAATCGACTACTTGGCGGGAAAAGCGAGCGTAACCGGGCACCTTTGTGGCGGGGCCGCCTCGCGGAAAGTCAGACGATAAGCTTGAGAAACAGACACTGCTTTTCCCCTCTCCTTTGTATCTTTCGAACATTGCATTCGGTTTCACAAGGGGCGGGCATCTGTGTTGTGCACAGACGGAGTTTCGAATTAAAACTTACGAAAGGAGGAAATACGTTGGAACGTTGGAAAATGGGAAGAAGAGAAGCCCTTTAAGGGCATCTTGTTTCGAGAAAAATTATTCGAATAGGAATTTCTTTTCAATTTTTTTCAATCGTTCGCTATAATTTGGTAATTTATTTGGTAAGTAACGAAAATAATGTAATAACAATAATACGTATTACTTGTCCATCCTGTTGGCTATCCTGTTCCACTTGTATGATTAATGAATGACACGTGTTGACACTTGTTTGATCGTAAATTGATCGTGGCCATAATTATTATTATAGAAACACCACTGTGTGGGATGCGTGATGTGACAAAGAGGAGGAAAGGTAACAACGTGTGTATTCGTTTGATCAATGACCGGCATGCACTACTTGTCTCATTACAAATTGATCGTAATAATTATTATTGCAGAAACCCATTGTTGCACCCACATTGTGATAAAAAAGATGAGAATAACGTTACAACTCGTCTCTCCAACGACCGACGCGATCACTTGATCGATCACAAATCGACCGTAATTATTATTTATACACACTTTGCATTCAATAACGACGGTTGATTCAATTGCGTTTTATACTACTGGAACAAATTTATAGATTACGGAATCATTCTTCTTCGTTCTTTCCGAAACGAAACAAGTTACAACGGTGAAAAATATCGCATGAAAATATTAGTGTTTCCTTCCCGCTTCGTTTTTAATCGAAACGCTTCGAATTTTCGGGGAAGGATGGGCGCAAACCCGTGCCAAAAAATTCGTGCACCGAATTCGAATTCTTTCGCGAGAGGAGAAGTTTTTTTAATACGCGCGATCACGAATCATATCGAATTTGTTCGTTAAAACTGTTCGAAATTTAGCGTTTCTCCTCGCCTCGATTCCGACGGATCGATCGTTTCAACTCTGGAACAAGTTTTAAAGCACGTTCACGGGGGAAAAAATTTTCGGAATCGGAGGAATAGTGGAAAAATCGAGGATCCGCAACGATTCCTTCTTTCTCTCCTTCGATCAACCTCGACTCGAATTTGTCGCGGATAATTTTCGCTGGATTCTTAACAATGATGGATGGCACTTTGCCAGACGATCGAGGAACTGTAAAAGATTTGGGAAATAATCGACTTCGAATGGAGTTTTAATTTTTAGAACTTTGAGCGGCAAATTGTAAAGTTGTAGGAAAAATAGAAAGTGTTTTTATTTTTTCTCGAAGGGTATTAAGAGTGACACTTTCGAAAACGAAGAAAATCTAAATATTCTCACTCCCCCCTCGCACAAATTTAATCAATCCGCTAAACGAGAGATCGATTTCAATTTTCAAGCGAGAGATACGTATCGACAAACAAGGGAACTCCATTAACAAATGTCTAAATTCTGAATTCTTTTAAATAGGAAGGATATATTAAATATTAACATCGGATTGGCATCTTCGAAATATAACAAATTCCAAATATTTTCATTTCCTTCGTACTCAAATCCGATCGAACGAAGAGAGATCGATCCTGGTTCGAGGCAATAACGAGATAAACTTTTTTTTTTTTAAAAAATAATGGATCTTTTTGAAGAAGGATCTCGTTTCGAAATCGTTTCGTTGCATTTTCGAAAATCACAAAATTTCAAATACATTTCTTCCAACGATTCTCCGTTAACTCGTTCGTTCAAACGAGGGGATCGATCCTGCTGGATCGACGATCGGACAAATTTCACGCGGAAAGTGAGCAAATGGCGGATGTATCGACAAACAAGAGTGATTGCTGCGGACCTTCGATCGATGCCTGCCTTTGTTCCAGCCAATTGTCGCCTGCTTGCTGCCACGTAACCGATGACAATGCTACTCGCTTTTCCTGGCCTCGAAAAAACCGGTTTGGAGATCTCTTTTTCGGAATCCCCTTTTCTTAAAGAGAGAAACGACTGGGGAAGGGGAAAAGGTAAACCTTTCCAACGTGGTAAATCCCGGCCACGTTTTCCTCTTCTTTTTCTTTTCTTTTCTTTTTTTTTTTTTTTTAATCTTTTAAAAGGATCAGCGTAGAGCCGTGGAAACGAGAGCGATTCCTCGTGACGCGTTACACCACTTCCGTTTCAGGAAGGAGACTGTGTCGCCTTCGAATCGCGTAAAATGCTAATTCTTTTGGCTTTCACGACCATCATCCCTTCCCCCGGGTTTTATCCTTTATCTGGGTTGTCGAGGAAGATCGAGTTCGAAGTTTTTTAATATATACACGAAGGGGCCGTTACGCGATATTAAAAAGGAAAGGATCAAGATCGATCAATGTTTGGATAGAACAATGTTTGTAGCTCGTTCAGAGGTAAGTAAAATTCTCATTTCGAATGCACACGTTTGCGAAAATAATTTTCGAGAGTTTTATGAATTCTCATATAGATAGAGATAATACAACGGAATATCTATTTTATTTCGTTTCGTGTACGATAAGCAAGCGAGAGATTGTTACCATACGAGAGCATTGCAAACAAATTGTTGTTAAATGGATGCAATTCTATTACAAAATACAACGAATATCGATATCGATCGATCGTTGATCTCTCAAGTGCGATAACGATTTTTCAAGGAGTGAACGATGAGAAAACGGGTGGTTCGAGATAAAAGATGGATGTTGGTTCTATTAATTCGTTTCACGATTGGTGGAATTGGCGTTATTTTATTCCGCGTTTCCCAATGGTATCGTTACATTCTCCTCTCGAGATGAAAAATAGAAGAGGCTTGGTGGCGTCTCGCCCCTGTAATTCGTTTCGGTCCGAAGCAAATTGTGGTCGACTCCCTGATACCTCAAATGTGCAATCCTGGGCTCCCTTATTTCTAAGGATTCCGGGGCTGTCGGTTGGTAATCGGAGATTATTCAACCGTACGTCTAATTCGTTTCGTTGCGAAATTGTGGGAACGTTATTTGAATTATTTGAACGATTATTTTTATACTCCCCTTTCATCCATTGCTTTCTAAAACGCGAAATTTTAATGAGCGCCCAGTCATCGAATTTAATCTCGCTTTATTTATTTTATTTCCCAATAATTTCTACTAATTTCTACTAATTTCGTTCTTCGAACAAAGCATCGAATGAATCGATCCGAAATAAAAGAAGAATAGTTGCGCTTTTTCATATATTGAAGCATACACGATTGAATCCATACGAACTGGTAACGAGCAAAGAGAGAGACCACTTCTGCTATATAAACAAGTAGTACGACTCAATCGTATGGCACGCTCCACTAATTCGAATATCGAAATCTTGGCAACAACAAATGAACATCTATTAATCCACAATTGGACATGGCACAATTCGATTACCACGAATCGAAAGTCGGAAAAATCAGAAAAACGAAAGGGAGAGAAATAGAAGAGAAACAGAGTAGAATCGATCACGGGAACAATTCGGTCACATCATGCCTGGAGAATGTTCCCTTTTCAAATCGCCTACCATTTTCCTGCCATTTTCGTGCCGCACGTATACGCGCCTATTTCGAAAGACAGAGGCCGGACGGAGAGAGAGAGAGAGAGAGAAGGAGGAGAAGAGAGAAAAGGGGAGGAGGGTTTCACGAGCCACTCGCGAAGATAATCTGACAATCCGTGCCAAAGGCAGGTGTTGCACGCGCAGGTGCGCCATCAGATTCTGGTACGGGAATGCGAGGCTCGTTTTAAACGCGGTGCTTGTCGGTGGAGGATTTCGGCGGTGTCGGGTCGCGGCCCGTCGTATTCAACCGTGTGCAACGCTTTCGAAATATCGCAGCCAATTTAGCCCCGCAAAATGAATTGTTGAAACCGGCCCTCCCCTTCCCCCAATTCTCGGTGACCATTGTCACGTTGTTTCGTTGCTCGTGGAAACGTGTTAATCGTCTCTTTACCGAGTCAGCCAGCCTCTCTCTCTCTCTCTCTCTCTCTCTCTCTCTCTCTCTCTCTCTCTCTCTCCCGTTTCAAACAATTTCATCCTCGGCCGGGAAAATAACGCAGGGAGTTAGACGAGATGCCGCCGTGCGCGCGCTTGGACACACGTGTGGGTGAGCGCGGTGTGCTTTAAGAATTTAATATCCTGACTCTGGTGTTGAATATCAGGTATTTCCTTTTTTTTTCTCTCTTTTTTTTTTTTTCCCAGGATCAGACCCCGGGAATCGAATTATTAAATTCTTTGATATTTACATTTCGCCGGGGTTACAGTCTGATTTTATATCTCTGAATCGTATACGAGGGGTGTAATTTTATAGACACCCTCCCCCCCTCCCCCCTCCTCCCTTTGTGAAGTCAAGTATCGGAAGCGTCGAAACGATGATTATGATTATTAATGAGAAGATGTGACTTTTTGTATCGAAAATATCGATCCGATTAATTATTTGATTGACATTGTTTATTGAAAAGAGAAGGAACAATTTGTACGATCACAATTCATAATTATAATCGATGAAAAAGTAGTGGAAGATGCACGTTCCAAAAATTATTCTTTCCAATAATAAAACTCCACCAATGACACTCCCTTCTCTTTAAAATTTCAGATCTTCAGAAAGAATTATTCGGGCGATCCGCACCTTCTAAAATACGCTCTGGCTCCGTCCGCATAAATAACAGACCAGTGTTGCCCGATCCGCGGCCAGATCTACGGGGATGAACGAAGAGGTTGGTGGCATCACCGTCCTAAGCTACTTACCGCCATCCCCCTAAGCTGACTTAGAGGGAGAATAGAGGAGAGTCCGGCTAAGGGGTAAACTTGCCATCTCCAATTCAAATAAGATTTGCGCGCAGTTCGAGGACAACGCGTAATCTGATGGACCGCGCCAATTTCTCCGTGTAATCTATCCTCGACAGCCTTCCCATTCTTGCGAGTCGCGCCTCGAAATTTTCCCCTCTCCCTGTTTTGTTTTCAAGACGATCGAATCTGTAATTTCTTACGAAGAAGTTATTATTTCGATGGCCGGGTGAATTCGACCTCTTCGAAGATGATCCTTCCATGGATTTGGAAGGGAAATTAGAATCAAGGGACGAATCTAAATGCCTTGGGATAGAAATTGCATTGGACGTGTCTCTTGAGGTAAAATTTGAGAGAGATTATATCGTTACATCCTGTGTTATGGTTTACAAAGTGTGCGCGCGCGTTTAGGGCTGAATTACACGGTTGTCGAAATTGAATCTGCGAGAGTTCTCTTCTAACTCGAAAGCTCTTAATAGCAGTAAAAAGAAAGTCTCTTCGAAGAATTCATCGTCATTAAAATTTAAGATATCCCCTCGCTATGTTCCTTCGAATTCAAGAACTTTTTCACACTTGACGATAAAAACTCAATACCATGTTTCGCACGAAAATTTCATTTTTGTAATAAGATCGAAACTCTCCTCTTTCTCTCCAAGAAAATCCGTAAATTCATCGATCCCCAAGAAGAAATCGAGCTATCGATATTGCTCCCCGCTCGATATATCATCTCTAACCTAACAAATGTCGCTTTAACTTTAACAATTCGCTTTGACAGGGTTATCAGGGGAAGTTGTGCGAACAGTTGTGGCAGGCAGAAAATGGAGAGAGGCTCTGATTAGGAAGGGTGTGTGGCTCGACGACAATAGCGTCTGCCTGTTAATATCTTGTCTCCCCTTGAAAATCCAGCCTTGCGGCTGCTTTCCTTTCGAGCTCTTCTTCTTTTTCGAAAGAAGTAGACGCATCCTTGTGGAAGAGAGGAGGGGAAAACGAGAAGGAGGCGCGAACGCAAGCGAGAGGAAACTTCAACACCGGTTTATTACCAGCTATTACTCTCTCTCTCTCTCTCAATCTCTCTCTCTCGTCCCTCTCTTCTCGAGATGATATTCCTCGGTGTGGAGAATGCATCGAGCCGAAAGAGGGAGGGAAAGGCGAAACGAGACACGTGTGATCGTTATTGTGGTGTCGTTTCGTTCGGCGCGACGAACTTAGCGCGGTTCGCGGATGGAAAAAGAGATGGAAGGGAAGATTCTTCGGTCGAAGGAGCGAAAGGGAGAGAAAGAAGGGTTTTTGCCGGAAGTGAAATCGTTCGAGAGGAAGGGATATACCTCTCGGATTTGAGTTATACGCCGACATCACCGACAGCCACCGACAGTCCCTCCATTTATTCTCCCCGTCCGAGTGTTTTTTTCCCCACCTAACTTCGAGATCTTTCGATTTGTGTTAGGATCTTCCTCGCGAGAGGGGAGGGAGGAGGTGGTGAATAGTAGTGGTCGATGCTTTAAGAGTTTTTGGCTCGGGAATTTTCTTTTAAAACGGTGGAAGGGTAAAAGTGTTGGTTGGCAAATTGATATTTAATCTCTCTCGATTGTGCGTATATTAAATATTTTTCTTTTAGACGAAGATCTTTTTCGTATTTTGTAAATTTGTAGCAGCTTTCGTTTCTCTATTTTCATCTTCGCTTTTCCTATCCTTGATGTTACAGAATTCTATTTGAGCCGAGATGAAATAAATAAATAAGTCTTGAGAAAGGGAGGAGGAAGAGAAGAAAAAATTTTATTATTCGTAAACTATTTATAAATTTATAAATGAGTATAGTATTTATAAACGAGTACGCGAGTAATGCGTAACAATAATCAAACGAGGATCTTGTTCCCGTTTTAAAATGAAAGGTCACGAAAAATAGGGATCGTTTCGTGACAAGCACGATTGGATGGAAACGCGTTGGAAGGGTAAATCGCGTCGCGTGTAAATCACACCGGCGAGGCGTATTCGACAGACACGTGTTAGGGTTGTCGTTCTTTGAACACCCACTCGTCTGCTCGTTTCCCTTTTCCCTTTCTCCCGCGCTAGTTTCCTTCTCTTGAACGCGTGCCAACGTGCCGATCGTCGTCCGACTTTTGCGTGCACGCGTCTATTATTCGAAACCGACGATTGTGGAGGGGGGGAACGAACGAAATCGACTCGAATAAAAGTGTGTCTTGCTCGTCGAGAGGCTCGATTAAATGAAATAGTCGAATAATAGAGACGTAGTTTATTTTGGGCGAATGATTCTAATCGAACGTAATCCAACGTGTCAACGCGCAATTAATATGTATTAATTAACGATATATTCCTTTCGATGAAATTGATGTTCTCGAAAGGGAGAACGAGCATTATTTCTGAATACCTCTCTATGGTATTGTTTAATTTCGAGAAAAAATCCAAAGCGCGCGCGCACACACACACACACACACACACGTATCGTAAATCCAGTCGATCGAACGACAAAACTTTCCTTCGATCGATGCGAAAGATGGACAGGTAGATGTTAAAAGATAGAAAGAATAATGGAACAAATCCACGACTAATCGGGCGAGGCCAATTGAATCCCATTTATCGTGGCAGGAATTAGCCGAATGTCTCGAATACTCGAACAAGTGGAACAAGTCAATCAATGGATTGGCGTTCCTCCAGATACTTTATAAATTACTATGCGATGTACCTTCGTGACCTCGATTCTTCTCTCTCTCTCTCTCTCTCTTTCTCCCCCTCCTCGGAATCTCGATCAGAATATCGAACGACTCGAGAGCTCCGTACTTGCTTCTTCATTACTCGACTGTACAATGGAGAGAAAGTGTGTCAACGATAATTTTTCGACGATATTCCCAAAGTGCTCGAGATCGTACACAAACTTTTTTAAATCGAGTCGTCGGATCGATCGATCGATATTCTCGAAACCTCGAAGAGAGAGAGAGAGAGAGAGAGAGAGAGAGAGAGAGAAGAAAGAAGAAAAATATTGTCTGAAACGTTCGTTTTAACGAGCATTAGAGTATTCGGGTCGACGCGGAAATGCACGATGTCGGGATCGTCGTTTATGAACGATAAATTACGGAGCAAGCCTTGAATTCTCTCGAATGTTTTAATGCTCGCGATTGTAATTAACGTTGTTTTGAACGATCCTGCGATTCTGCCGTTGAATGGATACACGCGCGCCCGATCGTGTTGATTACTGCTCGAGCCCCGGAAAGGGAAGCGAAGCTTGGAAAAATGGTGGAAAACGCGGCGCTCCCTTGGACCACGGTGAATAAAACGCGACGTATCCACTTTGGTGAAGACGTCGACGGTGAGAAATGTTCAACGACACGGATTCCATTTGTATCGCCCGCGATTTAAAGGGTTCACCGCCCCGTGCCACGAGATTTCTTCTTCTTTCTTTCTTTTCTTCGCGATGTGGAGGAAAGGAGAATGGAAAATAATTATTTGAAACAATTATTATTTTTTTCCCACGACTCTACATTCACGATCTACACGCTTTTTCACGCTGTAACAAATTGTAATCAATAGAGGAGGATTTTTTTTCCTCCTCTCTCGTCGTAATTGTTTAGCAATCAGAGCTTTGGAAACGAATCGAATTCATCCTGCAAATTAAACCGTTCCGCACAGGAATGAGATAACAAGGATAACAAGTGTGCTTAAAATTTAGAATCGAGGGTTAAACGATTATGAAAAAAAAACCGCATCGAGGAGAAAGCATCGATTCCAACCATCGTTCGGACTAACGCTCTTAAGTAAACGGCGAATAAACCACGAGGAGGAGGGCCATTAATTACAACGGTTGAAACGTTGTAATTCTCTAAACGTGGAGCACCACGCTTCGTTCAAAAACGCCCAATTCCTAACTCGAGGAACGAGATTAAGCGAAGTACCCTTTCCATCAAAGGCCGCCCCTTCCTCTTCTCCCCCCCCCCCTTCGAAAAATATTAATTACCGAATGGACGGACGTGCAATTTCCACGGTGAACGCTCTTCATCAAGGGGAACGTCGAGGAACGTGATGGTGGTGGCCTCTTTAACGAGGGGATCGGGGCGCGCAAACACCGTTGGAAACTCTAATTGTAATATCGAAGACGGCCCCCTTATATCTCCCGGATATAACGTTCCGCGAATGTGAAATGTGGAAATGTAACCACCTCTTCTTCAACCACCCCCTTCGCCCCCTATCCTAATATCATCGTGATACGATCGTTTCGCCTCGTATTGATCTTTTGGCCGTTTCGTGGGCCAAGTTGACTACGGTTTCCGGAGCTGGTTAGAGATCCGCCATCGAGATAAGGATGGGAGGATGCATAATAATCCCGTTCGCGGAGAACGGATATTTCGCGTGTCCTCCTCCCCCATTGATCCTCCGTAATTGCGGTGTGACGAGTTTCGCAACAATAATAACCGTTTCGCGATTATCAAACGCGACGATCGACGACAATTGACGAAATTGGCGATGGGATGTCTGAGTGTTCGGTTTCGACGTGGTTTCATCTCGTCGGTGGCGATGGATCAGATAGGTTTACACCGATTTCGGAATTTCGCTCGCTTTACCGAATTTATCGAAATACTCGCGGCTCGATCTTTTTTAAGGAGAGATATCGAATCGCTGAGACGATAGTTTACGAGAGCGTTTGTGCTTACAAGAGATTGATATCGACGTGGATAATTCGGCTCTTTTCGATATAATCGGGGAACATTCTTTTTCGATCATTGTGAGTTTATATGTAAAAAGACGATCGGCGATGATTGGCAAAAGGATGGGATTTAGTTTAATTTGATCGTCGATGGACGAGATAGGTTTATAGGAGTGTTATCGAATCTCTGGAACGATAGTTGAAAAGTTTATAATTATTATAGGAGAGTTAAGGATTGATCTCGATGTGGATAGTTTGGCTTTTTTCGATATAATTGGGGAACATTCTTTTTCGATCATTGTGAGTTTATATATTAAAAAGACGCAATAATTGACAAAAGGATAGGATCTAGTTGAATTTGATTGTTGATAGATTGGATGGACGAGATAGATTTATAGCGATTTATCGAAATATTCGTGATGTTAGGAAAGAATCACTGGGACGATAGTTTACGAGATAATTATCGCAGGAGAGTTTGGCTTTTTTTCGATGTAATTAGACGAAGAATATACTTTAATTATTCGATTATCGAGTTTATATATGTAAAATCGATGAAACGATTGGCAAAATGATGGGATCTAGTTTGATTTGGAATAGTGGTTTGGAATAGTTGGAATAGTCCATGGACGAAATAGGTTTATAGTTTACAAAGATTGATTATGGTTTGAATTTTTTGATATAATTGGATGAAGAATATATCTTTTTGATCAGTTTATATATATAAAATTGACAAATTGGCAAAATGGGATCTAGTTTAGTTTGGAGTAGTTTGATCGTCGATGGATGAGATAGATAGAGATATCGGAACGATAGTTGAAAAGTTTACAAGAGAATTATAAGAAGAGTTTATGTTTGGAAGGATTGATATACGACACAGTTATGTTTTGGGTTTTTCGATATAATTGAACGAAGAACACGCTTCTTCGATTGTTGAGTTTATATGTATACAAAAGGTGCGAATTATATCTTGTATATTTATATATGAATTGGGTATCGCGCTCGATTCTGTTTTGAAGTCTGTTCCTCTTTGCCGTGTGACGCGACATAGTGAGCTCCAGCGATAGGTAAAATTTAATAGTTACGAATAAAGTTACATTAATTACTTCGATAATTTATTGTTCAAAATTATAATTGCAAATAATTGTAATGTCAAACGATCAAGATTATATGAAAAACGGATCGACTATAATATCTACGAATAATTAATATTTAAACATTTTAATAATTAAAGGTAACTTTATTCGAAATTTTTAATTAGTTACTTTTTCAACGAGTTAATGCCCAACTTTGGTGAGATCAGTGGTAGAACAAAAGTATCGATCCGCATCTATACAACACAATTTACCCCTATTTCCTTTATTAAATATTTTCTTACTCTTATCGTATATTCTTCATTTTAATCAAAGCATTTCACAACCTATTCTCCAATATCGATATGCACATGCCTCAATAGCGAGCACCGTGTAAATCATGTTCCAAGGATCGGCCGATACGATTCATCCGAAATTCTTTTCAAAAATTTCTTCAATTTGTCATCCTTTTCAAAGAGTAACCTCCCTCTTTTCTCACGCAGTGAGAAGAACGCAACGGATTCGAATTATTGGAAAATTTTGCACGAGAGAGGAAAAAAAAATTCGGAATCACAGTCGAATGTGTCACGTTCAAACTGAACTCGTCACTTTCACTTTAAAAAAATTTTTTTCTTTAAATTGCAAAGACTCTTGGATGATTCTTTCATAAAACAATCGTATCGAGAGCGGCTTAGTTAGATCGACATCAGAGCTGGAGAAAGAAGACGATATCGAATTACAATGTCTTAAAGAATTAATTCCACGTTAGTTGGAAAGATGGTTCAAAGGGGTGTTGTTGGGGAGGAGAACCGACGCGACTCGGTGGAGGATGAAACTTTCTCCCTCTCCAGTTATTATATTCCATCAGCGTATCGCTCGGCGCATTGCACGAAATTAGAAGTGTAATCCGTTGGGAAGTTGGGAGAAGCGGGTACGCGACTCTCGCGCAGAGGGGTGGGTGAACTTAAATGTGTATGACTGGTGATTCGGTATTCCGCCGACATCAATAACGCAAAATTATTCAACAGGTTTCTATCGGGATCCGGTTAATCGCGGAGGCCGCAAATTTCGGTTACAACTCTCCCTAAACGAGCTTTAAACCACGATCGCGAGATTTTCCGATGGTTTACCTAATCCGAACTTTTCATCGCGCCCATCATCGATCCCAATCTCTCGCGGCCAGCGAGAGATTTCGCGGTGGCCGAAATTAATAATTCGAATCGATTCGCTCCTCGATTATCGCCTCCTCGTTTTTTTTTTTTTTTTTTTTTTTTTATCAATTCAAACCCCGCGGCTGGGGCTTGTTTGGGGCCGATATTTATCCGTGAAATTTAACCGTGGCGCGCCGTCGATTGACATCGTCGATATCGATACTCGTGATGTTATATATGTGTTATATATATATATATGATCTTTTTTTACAAAACAATCTCATAGTCGGATACTTATTTCGAAAATTCGTGACGAGGTAAGAGAAACGGGAATCTGGAATTTATATGCGTTGATCGAGATATTTAGGTTATTGAGGAATTGTTGTTATATGTCTCGTGAAAAAATTGCCAATGCGAAAAATAATAATTTTTATATTTAATTCTGTTATACATGATTAATTATTTTATTTTTCAAAGTGGAAAAAGAGGATGTTACATCAGTTTTCTTTAAATTTTACGAATATTTAATGTGTCTTTTTTTTCTTACCGTTCAATCTCAAATTATCAATTCCTTTCGAGATGTAAAGATTCGAAAGGTTGAGACAAGTTCACGATTAGATCTCTTTCCGGAGAATCATGATTCTTTGTCAAATAAGAATCGATACTACATCACAAGTATCACTAGATATCGCGTCGTGACAGGTAAATAGAATGACTGTCAAAACTTTTAAAAAGAGTTCAACTGGAATTCGATCGTTGGAAAGATCGTTTTTCTTCAGAGGGAGAGAGAGAGAGAGAGTTTCTTCTCTGGAAGATGCTCTGTTTTCGTCATCCGTGTTCCGTAGTAGAAGGAAATTCTCGTTCTTTGAACGGGACAAATAGAAAAACGAAGAAAGAACATTGGTTGGAGGGATAGATTTTCGATAGATCGACGCTGTGTGACGGGGCAAGTGACGGGGAGGAAACGAGAAGCGGCGAGTGCGCGAAACAAGAAAGGAAAGCGAAATCCGGCCGGGTCGGATGCTTGGGAAATTACATTGAAGAAGGGAAATCGAGGATGAGATCGAAGAGAAAGAATGGAAGAAGGAAGTATAGAGAGGTGAACTATTGCTGAGTTTTACTCGCGTTTCGATTTCTTTCTTTTTTTTCTTTTCTCTTCTTTTCCTTTTCTTTTTCTTTGCGCGCGAAATTTCATTACGAGTCTGTTCTCCTAGAATGCTCCTTCTTCCATCTTGGTAAAAAAATATTTCGTTTTCGAGAACTTTATTTTTTTTTTTTTTTTTTTTTTTTCGACAAAGACGACAGGCTTGCTCGGTTGCGAGACTCGTGACAGGTGAGGCGCGGCTCTGTTTGGCGAAAATTTTTTCGAAATGGAGGGCGAGATAAAAGCCTGGCTGCTTTTTTCCCTTTTCTCGTCACTGTTTAGCCAAGAATAGCCGTTTCGACTTCCGCGGAAAGTGCGAAGTGGGACGAGGACATTTGGGTCAGACACAAAGAATCCAGCGTAGCGCGAGGGAAAGTGGAGTAGTTGCGTATATGGCTGCCGCTCCAACTCGGAATAAAAGTCGTCCGACGAATCATCGATTATTATTCGTTTAATCTTATTATCCGTAAAATTATTATTGATTCGCGCCCCTATAATAATCGGAACATTTATGAATCAGAAAATTTAATTCGTTCTATATCGATTTACGAAAAAAAAAAATATATATATATATATATATATATATATATATATATATATATATATATAACACGAAGAAACAAATGAAATATAATACCAAGTGTTTACTCTACGAGTTTCGATGTCGTACGGATTTCTCCTTCGATGATCAAGTCCGATATGATATAATATAATTCGGGGAAAGATTCAAGAGATAAAATTCTATTCTATTTTCGAAATTATTACAAGCAACACCACACCCTCTTATTCTCCGGGGAAACTCGATGATGTGATGGACACAGGGAGAAAAGAGGGAGGGGGGAAATTACGAAAATCGTTCCTCGACCGAAGCAACCGAAAACGAAGAGACGCCGGAAATAATTGGTTTCGGTTAATCGAGGGCCATCCGGACGAGCAATTTCGGCCGGCAATAATCGTTACGAGGGGTGGGTCTCGAAGCAGCAGGAAACGGGAGGCCACCGCCGATCAATTGGAGTTTAGCTCGCCGAGCTTTTTATTACAGCGTTAAGCGGGAAGCAAAGCGGCGGGAACAAGCGGATTCCGGCTGTGGAAATTCTGCGTTTCAGCCGTTTCAATTATCCGGTTATCCGGGGAAGCGGCTTGCTTTTCGCCCACGGATGAATGGCGGCGGATCCGTGAATTTTACAAGCTTTTCGACCCGGTTCCACGACACTCGGCCACACGGCAACAGGTATTTCGTAAAATATAATATCTCCACGAATTTTCGAAGGATCGTTTATATTCTTTTCTCACTCTCTCTCTCTCTAATGATCTTCTATTTCCATCATTTTCCATTCGCGAATCCCATTTCGCATTTGTTTCGTATGTCGGTATTTTCCAGTCGATCGGATTTCACTTAATTACGTCGGCTCGAAATTGGTCGGCCCGATATTTGAACTCTCTCTCTCTCTCTCTCTCTCTCTCTCTCTCTCTCTCTCTCTCTCTCTCTCTCTCTCTCTCTTTCTCGCTGACACCCTCCCCTCCCCCTCGGTTTCTCTCCGCGGCATATCCTCCTCCTCTTCCTCTCTACGAGCTCGTACGAACGAGCTCGTAGCGCGGCTGTGTTTGAAAATATCAATTTGTTCCTACATTACAGGTCTCTCCCCTTTGATATAATTTTCAATTTTCGATGTATCCCGGAACCATTTGTATCTCACTCCGACCGCCCAATCCCCTCCTCCCCACTTTAATGTCCGCCGCGAGTTTATTTATCGTTGCTCGGTGGTCCGTGCTAGATTGCATCTGCCTCGCGCCCCAAATGTCGCGAGTATAATAGTCGGTTAAATTACCTTCAATTTGCGCTAAACTTTCCCTACACCCCGTTATACGTATCTATCTGTATCCGAGCCGAGCGTATCGCGTGATATATCGTTCCAAAATCTATCGAAATTTTCTCTCCACCGCGAGGCGTTTTATACAGCAGTTGAAAAGAAAAGAAAAGAAGAGAAAAGAATCTTCTAAGCGTATCTAAAGAATCCATTCGACGTGGAATATTCTTCTGACCGATTTAATTTTGCTAACAAACGTTAAAATTCACGAAGAAATTATCAAAATGATTGAAAATTTCTAAGATCCTGAAACTTTCCCTTTTTTTTTTTTTCAGGTCAAAGATCTTGGAGAGCAAAGAACTCGTCTACCAAACTGATCCTCGTTTCCAATCGAATCTGTATTATATCACAATTACGATTCGCAATAAATCTTTGATTCCAAATTAAAGTTTCTAGCTTCCTGGATATATTTAAATCTCTATAGAGAAATCTTCTTCTGCCCCCCTCACCCCTCAGGAAAAATTTCCGGAGAAGCGTGTCGAGACGTTGATCCTAGCCAGTTTTGATACCACCCTATCCCATACCAGGCTCTTCGTCCCGTATATTTCTATTTGTATCCACTTCGCCCGAGGCGTGTTTGCAAGGCCTTCAAACGGAATTGAAGCGGAATAAGAGCGAAAGGCTGTTTGCCCAGGCAGCTGGAGTCCATTGTGTCGCAAACGGACAGGCCGGTCGGTTGGCAAACATTTGCCCGAGCTTGGGCCGCGCGCGCCGCGCCGTGTCGCGTCGAGGAGTTCTCGCGCGGGTTGAAAAGGCGAGGAGCGCGGGGACCTCCGTGGATTTCGTTTCGTAGTTTTCGAGCCGGTCTTTTGTCTATGGTCAAAGACGCGACACCAAATGGAATTTTACGCTTCGCGTGTCAGTGTGTCGAGGACGAGGCCAAGTTTAAAAAGAGAGGAGGGTGGTTAAATTGTTGAATTATTCATCGAATTTATAGAATGAGAAACTCTTCCGTCCTTTGACGTAGAGTGAATCACTTCTGTATGCATCACGTTACGAAAAAAAAAAAAAAAAAAACTCTCTGGGTTAAACGGTCTTTACATTTACTCGTGTAATAATAACCTGTTTTCTTCGATTCCAGGTAAAATTTCGTACGACTGTTATTCTTCAAAAGCGATATTCTTTCCTCTCGTTTATCTTTGGTGGAATTAAAGTTGAACGGATCGATTGCGGTGAATTTTGAACTCGCTAATCTATATCGATTTTTATTTTGGTCGTAGATAAGATAAATCTGTTGCAAATGATACAAAGGTAAAATCATTTGTATTTTTTTTTTTTTTTGCAAGTCTTTCGTTTCAAATTTTGAATCATTTTGTATTGTACGAGAGGAAAATAATATTTTGAGAAAGATAACGATTTGCAACGAGAGAAATCGTTAGAGTTCGAGTGGAATAATTTCTTGCTGGTCAGACGTGGAAGAAATCGTTATCATTTTCAAATTATTCACACGCAATTAAGAAGACTAAACTCGAGATTACTCGGTCCAACCCCTCCATTTCGTTACAACAGAATTCGATTAATTCTCGTGGAAATTAGATTTGTATCGGAAAGATTTTTTACATATATCGAGGAAGAATGTAAACGGAAGGCGATAATCGGCGATTTATCGAGCGAGCACGCTTCCCATCGAATTATTCACGGCCCGATATAGAACCGATTTATCGGCACACGCGTCTGGAAACACCTCCTCGAACTTGGACCGTAAATTGTCAACTTTTCAATAACTACTTCTCTTAACCGTTCGCCGTACCATCGCCTCCGATATGCCCCCGTCTTAGAAATAGAAAGGGTGAACAAGAGTGAGTACGATTACACGAATATCTTTGTTCTCGAGGATATATTTTTCAATTAGCAATTACTCGAGCGTTCCAATCTTAGGAAAAACTTCTATTTGAAGGAAAATTTTAAGGTATGTACATTTTATATCTTTCTTCTATCATTAGAGACAAATATTTTAGATAGTTTCTTTATATTTTCTCATTTTTAAAGCACTTCAATCTCGAAAACTTCTACTTGGACGAAAATTTTAGTAGGTATGTAAATTTCATACATATTTTTTAAATATTTCTATACTTTTGTACTTTCTATATAAATTTCATATGTTAATTTTTATATATCTTTCATTTTTCAGATATGTATGTGATTTCAGTGCATTCCTAAAGTGAGACAATTTAACAAGGTAAGTAATACAGGTAAGTATATCAATTTCTACAACTAATAACTAGATTTAAGTAAAATGTTGAAAAAACGTTTATTTAGTGAAAAAATGGCAGATTAAAAAGGTAAGTATAAAGGTAAGTATAAAGGTAAGTATAAAGGTAAGTATTGAAAACTAGAAAAATTTTACGTGCCACCTCCTCATACATTATATTCTCCTACTAAAAAATCTCAAAATTCTGTTGAGAATTCTCGCTAGAAATTTAAAAATTTCAAATTTAAAAAAAACTCCTGGAATTGGACGAAAATTCTTGGAATTACAATTCTTGGAAAAATTTCTCGAGCGACCTCTTTTCACCTTATGTTATCCTAATACAAAGTCGAAATTTTGATCACCACAAATTTGTGGCCGAAAATTCGACTTTGTATTAGGAGAATATAACTTGACAGGAGGTCGTTCGAGAAATTTTTCTCAGAATTTCGGCAGTTCTTGGAAATGACGTCACGTTCCCGGAATTATCGAAAATCTCGGTCGAACGAAATTTTTGGCCAAAAATTCGACTTTGTATTAGGAGAATATAACTTGACAGGAGGTCGTTCGAGAAATTTTTCACAGAATTTCGGCAGTTCTTGGAAATGACGTCAAATTCTCGGAATTTCTAAAATTCTTGGAAATGACGTCACGTTCCCGGAATTATCGAAAATCTCGGTCGAACGAAATTTTTGGCCGAAAATGCGACTTTGTATTAGGAGAACATGATACGATAGGAGGTCGATCGAAAAATTTTTCCAGGAAATGATGTCGAATTCTCGGAATTTCTAAATTTCTTGGAAATGACGTCAAATTCTCGGAATTTTTAAAATTCTAAGAAATGACGTCAAATTCCTGGAATTATCGAAAATCTCGGTCGAACGAAAGTTTTGTCCAAAAATGCGACTTTGTATTAGGAGAACATGATACGATAGGAGG